>NC_052129.1:1763940-1820215 GCF_012273895.1 Zerene cesonia | reverse complement strand
AAAAGTAATAAATGTTATTTGCAGTTAACAATTTTCTTTTTTCTTTATTACAATATTTATGGCAAGACTAGGTAGAGTAAGATTTATAAAAACCATTGTCTGACCTTATAAAGATTTCTTTCCTCAAAATGTGACTAGTTTAAAATCGGAGAGGTCGGATTTAAACAAACATATTAAGTCCGTTTTTAACATATAGAGTCATGTAAGTTGAACCTGTTCTAGATTCAAAAAAGCAGATATATATCCATATTTTACGTGTATATATGTGTTGTGACATTTTTAAATGTTTTTTTAACCAACTTGAACGTTTTTTGAAGCTCTTCCCAAATGTTCACCCTACAAAAAAATACAGTCATATCCACAACTTTCTAACGTAGCCAGGCAAGGCAACGCCTGCCACATAATTATTCATCTTAAATTGCACGTCTATGTATGTGTGGCCCGTACCTCGAGACCGTGTTCAAATTACTGCCTTTGTAAGAAAGCGGCTGGAAATTTATAAATTTATAAAGTTTTCGAGTTATGGCCTTTCATTATGGCGACCTAGTTTAAGTTTAATGGCTGGTTCAGTGTTTATGATTAAACGGGTTGATCTTATATTGTCTGAGGTTCGATGCTTTTTGGAAATACATTTTTGCATGGATACAAATTTACGTAAATAATTTTTCAGCTCGCACTTGGCCAGCGAGGTGATTATGGCCTGAACCCTATCAAGAGTATTCCAGTAGTGGAAACATGAATGATGATGATGATGAAGAAAAAATTGTTTTATCATGAAAAGCAATTACTTACTTGCAGCGTGAGACTACTTTCAGCATGATGGACAAAGGAAGCTGGTCCAAATGGCTGGGAGCTGGATCCAGGCCGGTGATTGGTTGTGCTGATCATCTTAGTGCAAGGCATTTATCCAGCAGTAGACGTCTTAACGCTGAATATATGCGGAAAGCGAATGATGCATTAGAAATTTACATTTTTAACAAATAATCAAACATCCTTCGATTTGTCAGAATTAGGCCAAATTTTAATGAAACCTCACGGAAGGCAGTAGCGTTTAAAAATGTAACCTAGCTTGAGCCTCTGTGACTATTTGAGTCTAGCTAGCCGATAGGTGTCACTAACTTATCCACACTTCTATATAAAAAATTGATTATGTTCGTTTGTTTGAACGCAATTAACTCAAGAACTCCTGGACCAATATTCATCGAGTAAAAACCAAGAAAAATAAAGTCGGATTGAGAACCTCCTGCGTTGTAAGAAATGCTGGTTTAATGTACATATATACCAAGTAGAAAATATAACAAATGGAAGGAATAAAGCAAAACGATATAATAACTACAATATAATGTGGGAGTCGAGCTCGCTTCGACACGAATTTGGGTCAGCTCACACCAGGGAACCACCCCCAGAGAAATCCGGAGTGATAAAGTTGCATGCTTCTGTGTTTCGTTCGCCGAGTGGGGGAGCCGGATGCCCTTTTCCTTTTACTCACCCGTCCCAGTCCATTCCTTCTTTCCACTCGTCAATCCTTTCCTTATCCCTTACCCCTTAAAAGCCGGCATCAATTCGCTCACCATCAGGCGAACCACCAGCTCAATTGCCTACTACGACATATAAATGCAATCTATAAATAAAATCTTAGCGACTTATCACAGCCATTCATTTATATTCAAAACTTTTAACCAACGACGTTTATTCCTGAAACAAGTCGTTGGTTAAAAGAAAGGCCTGGGAAAGGGTAAGGAAAAGGAAGCGGGCTTCCGAACGTTGGTAAACTCTAGCCTATATTGACAAAGAAATAGCGCTATGAACATCCCAATTTAACTTTGAACAAAGCTGGTATTTAAATAATATGTTAATACAATGTTTGTTTTGCCAAAAACTTATCCCCCCACCCCCACCCCGGGGGGTTTAATTAAATCTCAAGACGCGGACGTTTCGTCTTGGAATTTTCTTTGTGCAGGTAAAATGTAAATTTTAAGGGTCCCACCCCTTGATATGTCGCTGTATGTATGTTGTATATTTGAAGAATCTTGTATGAAGATATTTTAAAGCTGTTGCTGTGTTTAGTAAATAAATTTGTGTCGAAGGGAAAATGTGTTTTGATTGTGAAAATGCTTTTTTATTCCAAGCTTTATACTGTACTAGCGGTCCTCCCGGCTTATAGCCTTCCTCAATAAATGGGCTATCTAATAAAGTAATTTTTCAAATCGGACCAGTAATTCCCGAGATTAATGCGCTCAAACGAACAAACTCTTCATCTTTATAATATTAGTATAGACTATATTTCGTTCCTGGAAGAGATCACTAATAAATAATAAGGCCGGCCAATAAGTTTGCTCTATATATTAAATACGTATATCTATACCTACCTACCACAGATAATAAAATATGACGTAATAAAATGTGTAGGGAATAAACGTATATAATATGAAGATCTATATTTCGAAAACATTTAAATTAGAAGTGCTGTTATCGTTTATGTAAATGTAAAACTATATACTTTTACATTTATTGTATATTATTTTATACAGTTTCATGTACATACATTCATTAATAATTGCCGTTTATTAAAAAATCCTTTACCTTTATTATATATTTATTTATATCTTGTATGTTTATATATTCATTAATACCTTTTTTTAATCTACAAACTACTTACTACTACTACTAATATTATGAAAGCGAAACTGTGTCTGTTTGTCTGTCTTTCACGTCACAACAGAGCACTTTCGTGATACGATTTTTGACGAATATTCTGTATAGATTTTAGTTGTAGTATAGCAGGTTCGAGAGTAAATATGGAATACCCTTGGAATTTGCGAGCGAATCCACAGGCAAAAAGCTAGTTTGTTTTAATTTGAGAGCTTGTTGATTATATGTTTTAACAATAACATTATTTTTGACTACAACGCCCGCAAAATCCCTATTAATTGAATATTTATAATGCGATAGCGTTTCTGTGTGCCTGTCTCCTGTTTTAGCCTAAGCTGCTGAACCGATTTAGATGATTATCAAATAGTTCTTAAGCAATTATATAATTTTATTAAAATGGTGTATTGTGTACCTTTTGAATGTTTATTTTATTTAAAGAAACTTAATAAATTTATTCGTCTAATCTGTAATTAACATTGCCATTTAACAGTCATCGAGTTTTTTTTTAACAGAGAAATAATAAATCTGAACACCTGAAAAAAGTGAGCGAAAAAAAAACAATCACGATATCTTCGAGTGGTCAACCGCCGGTTAATTAACTGGCTGGTTAAACGAGCGATTACTGGAGTTAGGGCGGTAATCACTGGCCGCTGAAAAAATGGCTCCCGTACTGTGGAAATGGACTTTTGTGAATTTAATTATTGTGATTGAGTTTGTTATTTTAAAATAGATTTACAATACACTGCTGCAAACGCAATGTGCAATATTGTATGGTTGAACTAGTTCATAAATATATACAATTACTAGTTAATATTAGTAGGTATCTTCATTAATGTAATTGACAATTTCTCTTTGTTTATAAACTAGGCATACATTCAAGGTACGAGGAAAAATAATAATATATAAATAAAATGTTGAATCTCCTTGGGACTATATTTTTAGTAATACATAATGGGATCACCTGTATTTTTGTATGTAACACATCAAGCGGATTTATTTAAACATAAATTCAAGTTAAAAATTTAGGTATTTTTATAGTTACAACGTATAGTTTTTATCTATGACCTAAGGTATGAACAATAAATAACACATAAGATCTAAAACTCAAATTGAAACATTGTTTATCCATACTATTAAATTGAAATTTATCATTAAATTGAATCATAATAATTCAATACACAAGCATATAATTTCAAATTCGTCGCTGTCATGATGATACATTAAAAAGGTGCGTTCCATAATAAACGAACAAACAGATAAATTAAAAGCAAAACGCTAAAAATGTAGCAAAGGGTCCCGGCGCGGCTCTCAGTGAAACACAACCCTTAGCGATACGTACATTTGTACACGTTTTCATTGCAATTACGTATCAATTAAAACTACTTAAAAACTTCTTTGTTTTAACCTCCTTTGTTCATATATTTTAATACATATAACTTTTTTTACAAAGGTTCGGGTAATTTGTTCACTGCCCGTGTATAATTTCATGACTTATCAGATGAAACGTTGGTGTATGTCAGAGGAAAGCATTCAATATACGATATAATCACATTATTATTATTATAAATGTGAAAGTTTGTTTGTTTGGATGTTTGTCCGTCAATCACGCTGAAACTACTTAACGGATTTTGATGGAATTTGGTATACAGACAGGGTATGAGCTACTGATGATACTTGAAAGAGGAATCTTGATACCGGTCCGGGTGCAGCCGCGACGAGCGTCTGTGGTAAAATAAATTCGTGTTAATAAATTTGCTTCCTTTAAATTGCAAGCAGATTGCCTTGACGTCCTAAAGCAGTACTGATTCCAATAGGAGTGATGGCGCAAGGTTACCATGGTAACCCCAAAGTAGAATATAAAAAACTTTTAGGTTCCAAAATCCGATCGAGAAATATGCAAGTATATATAACTTTGTCTAACTTTATCATATTATTAGTATTTTTGTATATTATTTTATCATATTATTAGTAATTTTATATTTATTTTAAATGGAAAGGCATTTTATATTATTAAATCATTTTATTTATTCATTAATTACTTTACTGAGTTCAATAACGATTTGCTTTATGTAGTAACACAGAGTTTCTTGTCGGCTCTTCTCTGTAGAAACTGCCTTCCGAACCGGTGGTAAATGTTATAACTGGGTTATGACGATTCACAAGTGCTTCCATAAGAAGTGTATTTGAATAAATAAATGTTTAAGTTTGAGTTTGAATAGTGGAAACGAATGTGCAAATAATGTCGATTGCATTTTTATGACCTAACAATAACATATTGTAATCGTTTAACTCAATTAAGCCCCTGTTTACTTCAAAATTAGTTTGCACTACTCGACACTAGATGGCCACTATCGTGTAGTTCTCACAACGTCCGCACAGCGCTGCTGTCAACAAACCTGACCTAAATACAACCGAATCATTTAACATCGAAAACAGAATAAAAACCCACCCTCATCTCAGTTACGAGCCAATGATGCGAGCAAATAAGCGAAAATCCGCTTCTGTGGAAAAAAGGAAAAATTGAAAAAGGGATAAAGCGAAATAAAAAACGGGGAGTGTGCGTCATTCTGTGACGTGCAGCCGTGTGGAACTTAATTGTGAAAGGTCGGAAAAAAATCGCCAAACGCGAGTTGCTTGGGTGCGGTTGGGTTCTGTATGATAGAGTAAATCACACTGTCTGGGTTAATTGGGAATATTGTAGTTCCAATTTTAAATCCATTTATTGCACTAGCATTGATACCATGGCCATTCTTATAAGAATGAAATTTATACTTGTTTTCTTATAAGAAATTGAAATCACGGTAACAAATAGATTATAAAATAAATTTTTAAGTTATATTAGTTTTTCCATGGGTTTGTTTTTTTATGTAAGTTTTTTTATGTGGCAATAAAGTTTGTTTTATCTTTTTTTTTCTTTCTTCATTCTTACAAAAAAATAAAAATTCACAATTATTTACACGACAGTTATTTGACAGACAGTGAATTTCATTTCTCTTTAATTGTAATATATATTTAAAGATTCTGTATAAGAGTAACTATCGAGTTTCTTGCCGATTCTTCTCAGTAGACGTAAGTAGAACTTTCAAATCGGTAGATTTTAATATATAACTATTCATGGACACTTGAATAATATCGTTTTTGAGTTCAGTTCGAGTTTCAACAAAAATATTTTTGTCATTGTATAAATGATTTTTTTATTCAAGGCAAATCAAAACAAATTTTTTTTTCTTTTTCTGATAATATTAAATAAAATATAATATACACAATAGTTTAATATCGCACACGGAACTCCAAAACTGTTAAAAGGCAGCGCGGGGAAATGAAAACGTATTGATATTGAAAGCCTTTAAAAAAACTGCGAAGCCTCCGTCAAACGATTGATTTGATTTGTTTACCGTGACAGGACAAGGGAAAAAAGACTCTTTAGATATTTTTTCGACATTTTCTCTCGGTTCTTGGATACATTGTTTGTGAAAATTCATTTTCTTTTTTATTTTATTTGTAAAATAATGAATCGATTTTTTTGATAGGTTAAATTAAAAATTGTGGTTAGGCTATGAATTAAATAAATTAAACGTAGTTATTAGTTGAATAGTAAAAATTTATTCTTATAAGAAAACGCATATTATATGCACAGTTTAGCTATTAGATACTAGATGTCGCTCTTAAAAGTCGTGTTAATATATTTTTTATGAGGTACTTTTTGTCATTATGCAATTGCAATGTTTTATATTAAATTAAAATGATTTACAAGATTGTATATGTATCAAAGTGTATTAATTCGTTATAATTTAATTCCGTTAAAATAATAATACTACTCGGCGCTAGATGGCGTTAAGAGTAAAAATTTTCATGAAAGCTAATAAATTATTGTAATTTTCGATTGAAATGTTATGGCTTCATATAAATATGTCATAAACCTTAATAAATAAATATATGCTTTTCAAATAAATAACAATTTTGTACCCAACTATCGTAGAATTATGATTTTGTTCAATTAAAAACGCATCTTACTACTATCTTGTTACCTTTAATATTTGCATAAAATAAAGCATAATCTCAAATTGTATGAGAATGTACTGATTTATGCAGTTAGTGGTGTTAGATTAAATATTGCGAGTTGTGATATATCTATAGACCCGTATCTCTTCCTCACTCTTTCTTATATATTCCATAAATACACTCATTGGTCTTTTAAAAGCAGCGAAAAAGTTAATGCCCTTACTCTGCGAATGTTCATGGGTGGCGATTGATTAGAATCATTCGAACCACCAGCTCAGTTGTCTGCTATAACATAAAAAAACGACTTCTAAAACTGCATTGAAATATTCCTACCAAGTTTTTGAAGTCGATATTAATTATAACAAAATGGCGACTACTTATTAATAAATACGACACTTTCCCCGAACGAAGACTGGAAGCAGAAACCCGAAATAAAATTCTCCAATTTTTCAGTTTGTCAGGTTTCAGTCTCCACTGAAACCTGACAAACAAGTCCATATAATATTCGTGGCGGTTACCATAAACTCACATCTCAATCCATACGGAGTTGCTTAACCACATCGATCGTGGCAGACAGACACACTAATCCTTTTTATGAACAGGTAAATTTTCCACTTGGCGCCACCAGCCCGGAAAATAACTCCGGGAAATAATTAGGAAAACGATGATACGTCTGCATTAATATTAAAAACTTTAATGAAAAAAATATTAAAAAGGTATCCCCGGAATTTCATCCTTTTTTCCATTAGACGGGGTCGCACTGCGGAGGAATGGAGTCGCCGTTGGTTCTGGTTTTATTTATTTTTTTGTAAACCAATAGAGATGAAAGTTTCCTTTTTATTAAATGCATACATTTAATTTCCATCACCATTAACTTTAACTTACGTTGAACTAATAGACCCACTTATCCTATATTAATATAAAGCTGATATGTTTGTTTATTTGCACATGCTTATCTCAGGAACTAAGTGACCAATATTAAAAATTATTTCACCATCGAATATGCATGTGATCCCCGAGTGCTATAGGCCAACATGTACCAAGGGCGAAGCCGGGCTGCTTGTTAAAAATATTAGCAATAAAGGACATTGATGAAACCTCATTTAAATAAAGCGTGCAATATCTTTTAATGAATTAATTAGATTTAGTGTTATTCTTATTCCAGTTAATATAAAAAATTAAAGAATTATACTATATTACATTATTATATATTTAATTATACTATAAATTATGCTATGTAATTATGTCATATTGATCTTGACACTTATAGGTGAAGAAAAATAATGAAGTATCTATTTTCTGTAGTATTGTATAAGAAAAAGTATCCTTTATCCTTTCTGAAATTATATCTAATTTCATCGACATCAGTTGAGTAGTTTAATCGTGAAGAATATACAGAGAGAGAGGGAGATAGAGAAGAAAGTTCACTTCGTATCTATAATATTAGTTAAGATTGCGAAGTTGATTAATTTTAACTCTAAGCTCTTAAAACATTTTTTTGTATGTTATCACCATATAACTTAAAATGAATAGCGACTCCATACCACGAAGAACAAACGTTTTTACATAAAAATAAATATACTGATCCTCTCTGCTTATAAGAGGGGTTACTTTAAGCGTTCAAACTTACCCCTTCTGCACGAAATCATTCTGAAAGCTTTTTAAAAGTTAAGGGTCTTATGACATTTTATATTTCTATCTTTTTCAGAAAAAAATATCTTGTTACGAAGTTAAAATTAATTTTCACATGATTATGATGTGAGCATGTCTTATTATATATCTGTATGTTTGAATAATATATAAAGGCAATCACATAAAAACGGCTAAGCGAATTCTAATTAAATAAAGATTACATTAAACGAGTGAAATTAAATTTACGGAAAATTGTTTCGTGTAAAACTACTGATTGTAAAACTCAATCAACAAAGGTATATCATTTTCATATCCAATCCTTCTAATATTAGAAACGCGTAAGTACAAATGTTTGTCTGTTACTCTTTCATGCATAACATCTAACTAATTTTGATGATATTTGACAATGATGAAGCTTATGTATCAGAAAACACATTATAAATATCTGCATTTGCCTTGCTTGATTTAGTATTTAAGATTCATCAAATCAAATACTATATTATAAATAACTTAAAAAAATTATTACGCACTAGCTGTTCGCCCCGTCTTCGCCCATTGTACACATATAGCCTATGTACTCAGTGAAGTTGCAGCTTTCTAATAGTGAAAGTATATTGAAATCGGTCCAGTGGTTTTTGCGTGAAAACATTACAAACATACGAATAATCAAAAGTTTCCTCTTAATATTATTAGAGTAAATCGCCTAATGTACTGTATCTGTTATACTAGTAATCCATCCCGTTTTCACGTGGGTTCTACACAAACTCAAAGCATCCTACTTCCTACTAGTCCTACTAATATTATAAATGCGAAAGTTTGTAAGGATGTGCGTGTGTCTGTTACTCTTTCACGCAAAAACTACTGAACCGATTGCAATAAAATTTGGTACGGAGATAGCTGGACAATTGGAATAACACATAGCTTTGTATCCTGATATTCCTACGGGATACACACTTACGAAGGTGAAACCGCGGAGCGCAGACAGTAATTTATAAAACTAATTTTAATTTAGAATTAGTTTTGAATAAATATAATACAGTGAAATATCACAACTGATTCGGAAAGCATCCTCCAGCGAAGAGCAGGCAACAAACTCTATAAGTGACCTTTTAAAATCATATCAATATAAAAACAGTTTAAGAATCACACTAGAATATGCCATTTATTCAATATCATTGTAGGCTAGGCCAACTAATACATTTTTAACAGAATTCCCAAGTCAGTTAAACTAAATTTTGATATTGTTAGGAATCTATATTAATGTTATAAAGCTTAAGTTTTTATTTGTTTGATTGAACGTGCTAATCTCAGGAATTGCTGTTGCAATTTGAAAAATTTTATTACCGTAATTTATTACCGTATTAAATACATTTATTGAGGAAGGTTATGTAACATTATTTACGTGACTAAAACCGCGGGGCACAGCTAGTATTATAAAAGTGAAAGTTTGTATGTTTGAATGTTTGTTCTTCAGTCACGTTGAAACTACTGAACGGATTTTGATTAAATTAGTCACATATCGTTCGAATAAGACCCATTAATGAATAAGACGCAGGTATGTAAACATTGAATCTTACAACAAAATGTGCGCTTCACACGAAGGTCTAAATAAATTTTAATTCGATACAAATTTTCATAAAAGCCTTTCTAATAAGGCCGCAGTGTAATCAAGTCCCGAAAAAACCTCGGAAGCCTCCCTTATATAAAATTATCAGCAGAATTCACTTACTCGGTCCTTGGTAAAAACTCGGAACAATACCCTTGCTTCTGCTGTGACCACACTCGCGGTGAACACATCTCACATTCAAACATACAATTTGACTTCTTATAGAAGCACTTTTGAATTGTTATAACATAGATTTACTTGTTACAGGCTTTTTTTGCTAACGCTATTTGGGTCTAGTCTAGTCTAGGTTATATCCGAATTAAAGTTTATTTCTTAGTAGTCTCTTCACGACTAAACCGCTGAACGGGTTTTATGAAATTTGGTACGGAGGTAAGAACCTAAGAAAGGATATGTGATAGTTTTTATCCCGGAAATTAACGGGAAATGGGAATTATAGGAGGAAAACTCTGGACTGCTTTTCCTATGACAACGCGGGTCTAGCCGCGGGCGGAATGATATCTATTTAACTTAGTTATTATTAAAATTGAATAGTTTAATAATACAACAAGACATTTGATAAATTATGAGTTCTTATAGGAAATATAAAAAGACTATTTGACTAGGAAATCTAAACTTATTAGAATGTAATGAAACCCAATAAAACTTTCCCACAGCCATTTTCAGCGATTATTTAAACACGATTAATGTAAAATAACGATTAAAACTCGTTTCAATACGTGATTAAAGCTAAGATTGCATATCACCAATGTAAACTGAACGAAGTTCAAGTAAAAGTGAGTTTAAATCCTGAACCTGTGATTATCTTAGTTTGACAAGACTGAACGCATTTAAAGAGCAGCTGTTCAATTTAGTTTTTGATGCACATTTGTTTTTACTTTGATAGTTCTCTCATAAATTCCAATGGCTATGAATGTGAACTTCAGCTTAATGGTGAAATTGATTTATTTTTAATCAAGTTTACATGCGAATTCTTTGATTAGAGTTCTACTCAAAGAATAAAACGTAAAAATAAAACATGTTCAGTAGAACTCAACTGAGTTATAGTTAACATATTTTATTTTTATTGTCTAATTCTTGGTTAGACCACGATTATAGTATTACCGTTGTTACAAGAATCGTTGATAAATAATTCAACTAGAAGATATGGCCATAGCACATCACGCGGGAGTTACGTACTGCCTTCCCCTCCCCCTTCACTCCCCTATGAGCCAATTTTTGTAAGGGTCCTGTCTTTACCTGCAACCCTTTTGAAGATCATATGGTATTCGCATGGAAGGATTATGTTTCGGATCAATGTGTTATTTATAAAAAATACTTTTTTCACTACTTAGGAATAAGCATCTACTTATAAAAGCTAGTGTTTCGCCCGCGGCTGCGCTCACGTAGTGTAAGTAAAAGATTTTCGTATGTCCTGTCTCGGGTATCAAATTATCTCTGAACCAGATCATATCAAAATCGTTTCAGTGAGTGTTTCATGAGATTAGCTCGGTCAACCAAACAAACTCTCCAGCTACATATCTATTTATGTACCTACAGATAAAGTTTTGTGATCTTGTTTATTTGGAATTACTGTATTTTAATAATTTGTATATACCATTAAAACGGAATTTCCCAAAATATTAAATTTAAATCTAGAAGCAAAGAAATACTTATCAGTGTCCTGAAATTCTTGTTATCGGTTTAACGTCAATATTGTTTTATTTATTTTAACCGACGTTACCAAAAAATAAGGAGGTTATAAATGCAACTGTTTTTACTCAATAAGCCAATGTGTCGAGAGGATTTTCAGGCATTTGACGTGATTCTTTTTTGACAGGAATTTATTGATATTTGTTCACATTATAGAATCTACAGGGATGTGAAATCGGTGACTCTTTTTGAGAAAAGTTATCATTTTATACATTTTCTTTCCACTACACTTGAAATATCAAATTAGCAGTCCGCCCCGGTTTCGCCCGTGGTACATTATAGCCTATAGCGTTCCTCAATAAATGAGCTATCTAACACTGAAAGAATTTTTCAAATCGGACCAGCAGCTCCTGAGATTAGTGGGTTCAAACAAACAAATTCTTCAGCTTTATAATATTAGTATACATACACACAACCAAACATTACACACATTATAAAAACCAATTTGAGTATTGACAAGATTACAAGTGTGTAAAACTCTAATAAGAAACAAACACCTATTTCTTGGTACATCTATATTCTTGGTACATCTATATTTCTAGGTACATCTATATTCATTATTTAATAGCATAGTTAAAAAAGAAAGTGTACAACTTCTCGGGCGGCCTTATCACATAGCAGTGATCTCTTCCAGTCCTTATTATCAGGTAAAGGAACCGTATCTACCAAGTATAAGATACAAGCATTAACTACGTCTAATTCTTTCCATACAAATTATTCTTAAACGAAATCAAATCCGAAACGCGCAAACGAGTAAATCATTGCCAGATACATGGCGTATGCAAGTCGTAGGGGTAAAGGGTATATTTTTATGATAAGGTAGATTTATAAGTGCGAGTCTTCAGCCGGAGGCCGCTCGCCCCCGCCTTGTGGGGCTCGCTACTGTGGCATTAGCTTATCTGCTAGCATTCTTACAGCTTGCGTTACTTAGAAAATCTCATTGTATGAGATATTCACTGCTGTAAAAAGCCTATTACCTTTTCTATCCTTCTTACTACGTGTGCTTACATTGTGCTTTATTAATGACTAGCCGCGCCCCGCGGTTTCACCCGCGTAAGTCCGTATCCTGTAGGAATATCGGGATAAAAAGTTGCCTATATGTTAATCCAGTTGTCCAGCTGTCTACGAACCAATTTTCATTGCAATCGGTTCAGTAGTTTTTGCGTGAAAGAGCAACAAACGCACACACATCCTTACTAAATTTCGCATTTATAATATTAGTAGGAGGATATGGGGAAGGTACTGATATCTTTAATACAGGTTACTCTGTAATCTAGCAAAGATATCGGTTTTGAACCTTAATTGTTTGATACCTATTTGTAATTGCTACAACGATGTACTTAGCTTTAAGGTTAGGTTAAGTGTTTGATTTAATAAACAATTTGATTTGATATCTCCAGACCTCAATAAACACACCAAATATTAATAATTCTGGCACAGTAAAGTAAGTGAAAAGCAGTAGTCTTTGATCTCACAGTAAAAGTTAAATCTAGACACTGTCGGGGCTGTGACAACTCTATAATATTCAAGGATATAGTAATGATGAAAACGCAGATCCTTGTAGACTCGAGATGATGATTTGTAATCTTTTACAGCATAAGTAGTACACGGTTATACTTTATTACTTTAATCATATAAATATAATTATATAAGATGCTAAAACATTTGAGAGGCAGCCCTTGAATAGCGTCCCGAGGTACTAGCAACATGGCAACAAACGTAGCAACTCGTTTTCATAGCTTGTTCCGCTTTAAACGAAATGAAAGTCAATGGAATTAAATATAAGGTATGTTACTGAGAAATAATATTGGAACAGGTAATAAATTAAACAATTAAAGCAATTTTATCTTGCTTTTTGAGATTAACTATCACTATAAAAAGAATCATAATGCTACTTCTACATTATGTTTCTACTATCAGTATTAGAAACAAATAAATATTCAAAAATTGAGAATCTGTTTATGTAAAAATAATAATACAAGAGTTGCTTATATTAACAAATTTCTCTTCTATATTATCTGTAAAACCGAAATATAAAAAGAATCCATCTCCACACCCACACATCCTCCCAGCCCTTTGTCTTGCCTCGCGCTCTCCATATTTTTTTCATATTACATTTTCATTTTATTTCATATTTCTCCTTTAGGGGGAGGGTAGGGATAATAAAATTTTTCCCTTCCCACCCGTCGCCTTTATTTATAGGGGTGGTTAAGGCAGAATATGTTTCTCGTGCATTTAGTAATGAGTCCAATTATTAGGGTTGTTTTTCGAGATTGAGGGATTTTTTTTATTATTTTTTTTCTTTTTTTCGACGCTTTTGCACTGTTTGTTCGCGATAAGTGTCGGGTTTTATTGACAATGAGAAGGTTACGTTTTTATTGTGTGTTTTATGAATTTGTTTAATGCGGTTTTTGGTTGGGATTTTAGGTTGTGTTTTTTTTTATTTTGTTACGTCATATGTGTCTTATGCGTTTTTATTTGAAGACAATTTGTATAACTAGTTTTTTTTTAACAGAATTCTTAAGTATTTGAGATGCTCAGAATAATTTTATCTATCAAATTCGTATATTACTTAAACGGTAGTATAATAAGCTTAGACCGTTGAAACATACTTTAAAGTTTGTAACATTTTTAATACGTATATAATTAATGAATCTATAAACAAAAAAATTGAAAACATGTTTAATTTATCAAATATATGTCTATCTATAATTTTAATATAAATATGTATATATAAATATTTTTAAAGTCACCATATTCTACATACTTATTCATTATATACAGTGTTATAATCAAATAACACATTAACATTGAACCAAATAAACTTACGCTACAACGAAACAATAGCGTAAAGTACCCATAAAGTACCACGAATCATGCTCACCATAAATAACATCGCTCCTTAGAAAAACCGCCTTACAGGGCGCCCCCCTCCCCCTTGCACTGGGCAAAGAACAAGAAATATGGATCAATAAAGAAATAGCTCGCTGTCCAATGAAGGCACTGGCTAGCACGCACACAGGGACGCGAGCGCTGTCCGCACGGGCCGCTCTACGCACACAGACGTGGCTGAGAAAAATTGTGCGAGTGTGCGTTTGGTTGCGGTTACGGTGGGAAAAAATCGCGTTCCGTTTTAGGTATGACGATTATTTGAGTGTATGGTAGGGATTTTAGATATATCGCTTCTGCTTATATTATCGTTTATTTAAATGTAGCCATAGAATAATTAAAGTATGCAGTAGGTTTTTAGAAGGAAGTATAATTCAAAATAGATCTACATTTTTTACAATACATTTTGTTACTTCAATAAGTTTATTTTCCTATACATCCGTTAGTATAGCTTTTTCGTTTACACTTTTCATATAAATCTATAAAATTTGCAATAATCTATGTTCCATTCAATTATATTGTAATTGTACATTTATTATTATACTACTAATATTGATGTGTGTGTGTTTGTTGCTCTTTCAAGCAAAAACCACTGAACTGATTGTAATGAAAATTGGTACGTAGACAGCTGGATAACTGGAATAACATATAGGCAACTTATTATCCCGATATTCCTTCAGGATACGGACTTACGCGGGTGAAACCGCGGGGCGCAGCTAGTAATTATGTAAGGTCAACAACGTCCCTTGAGGAGATTCCAAGCAGCATTCCAAAATGGGACCAAATGACAACATTTTGCTATGAAACACAGAAAGAATTGCGTCAATCGGTTGAAAACATGCTAAGATATAAAAAAAAAGACAAAAAAATCTATCGAATTAAGAACCTCTTTAATATTTGTTACGTTGAAAACACTGAAGTCATTATGCTTCACACATAAAAATAATCACGTTTTAAACCCGTTAAAATACCAGTTACATAACAGAACCGCGAGCGCTGCCAAGCCAGTCGCCAGAACTCAAAAATAATGCCAACCACTGCTGCGATAAGACGCTTACTCGACAAAAAACATAAATTTGGCAACACTAAACCGCTGTTAGCAACAATACGCTGAGATTTTAGCATCTGATAAGCGTATACTGGATTTTTAGTGCCTTTTGTATAATTTTGTTCATGTTTTGACGGTATCTTTAACTGCAAAATCTATGATAAACTTTTGTGAGACTTTAATCTCCCTGATAGCCTATTTGGCAGTTTTTCTTTTAAATTTCCATATATTTGTTAGTTTAGCTGTAATATTAGTGAATCAGGAAGATTTAACTCTACCTCTCTACCACAGATAATATATTACATTATAAAATGAGATATTTTTGAGTATTTATTTCGTTTCTATTGATAATCCTATCCTACTATTCTACTTCATATTATAAATGCGAAAGTTTGTAAGGATGTATGTGTATTTGTTGCTCTTTCACGCAAAAACTACTGAACCGATTGCAATGAAATTTGGTACGTAGACAGCTGGACAACTGGAATAACATATAGGCAACCTTTTATTCCGATATTCCTACGGGATACGGACTTACGCGGGTGAAACCGCGGGGCGCAGCTTGTAAATTATAAAAAGATTAACTAAAGTCCTATGATTAACAGAAAACTAAAGTTTGTTTGAACGCACTAATCTCCGGAACTGCTGGGCTAATTTCAAAAATTCTTTCGCCATTTAATACGTACGTGCCCAGAATGCTATTGGCTATAATATATGTACCACGGGCGAAGCCGGGGAGGAGCGCTTGTACTATTATATTATCTCGCATATACTTTATATTTAGAACAATACATTAACAATTTCTTAAGGCTACGCGTCATTTACGCTTACCAAACAAAACATTACAGTTCAACCACTCTAACTTGAGCTCTCTCATTGCCCATAATACGATTATTATTTCGTAGAACTGGGCGGGGGAGACGGCGGAGAGGTCAAGTTTAACTGGGCATGGATTATGCTGATGTAAGTAAAGAAAAGCAGAGTCATTTAGGGGGTTATCTTAACGTTTGAATTTTTTTATTGATTCATTAACTCAAACTCAAACTCAAAGATTTATCTATTGAATTGGACCTTATAGATGCAGTTTTGAATCGTCATAACATAATTTTAACATTTTTAAATAATTGTATCCCTATAATTAATGGCCATTTCCCCATATTCCCCAATATCCTGTTGATCATATGATAAAAATAATTGTATCCTTATAATTAATCACAATTTCCCCATATTCCCCAATATCCTGTTGATCATATGATAAAAAGTCAGCCATAATAATATGAAAATAAAATGTTTTCCTAAAAAATACTTAAAGCTAATTTGTGATAATTTCAAAATTAATATGTGTTTACTTGTTTAAAATTCTGTCTAATACTGTTCAGCTGTTCTTGAGTGATAAGTGGTGTAAGTAACTCACTTTATCTTTTATATTATACTAGCTTTCCGCCCGCGGCTTCGCCTGCGTGGAATTCGGTTATATCGCGCGATACGGAAAGTAGTAGCCTATAGTCTTTCCCAAGGTCTAGACTATATGTCGAAATTGGTTAAGTGGTTTAGGTGTTAAAGAATCATACGTGATTTTATGTTTGACGATAAGGAACTGCCATACAAACATACAAACATACAAACAACTCACCCCCTATTTCAACCCCTTCCTTTTTTGCGATGAAAAGTATCCTATATCCATTCCCTAGTTCAGTTCTATCTTCATACCAAATTTCATCCAAATTTGTTCAGCGGTTTAGGCGCGAAAGCATAACAGACAGACAGAGTTACTTTACGTTACTTCCTAAATTTGGTATAATATTTTTGTTATTGCTTGTTTTAATAATGAAAACATTGATTGCACGTTTAACTGCTAATTGATGTTCAAATGCATAAACATTACGCCGGAATTCCTGAATCAAAATTGAAAAACTTTTGCGTTCTGAATGATCTCGCAAAGGTCCATATAATGAGCAGAGATTCGTGCACAATAAAGTTGAAGAAATATGTAAAGCATACCGCGAACAGGGACGGACTTGGAAATTAATAATAAATAATACATAATTATTCAAAAAAATTAAAATAATGTCTGTCTCTGTCTGTTGTACACGCATCAACTACTGAACCGATAAGGCTGGAATTTGGTACATAGACAGTTTACTACTAAATACCTTTAAAGTGTATTTATGAATCGTAGATCTCATTAATTCAGGAACCAATACAGTGCATTAGGGTAAGCAAACAACTTGGGGTAATTAACGGGTAGTTGTAATGATGATGATGATGATGATCATGATTGTTTGAAAATATATGTGCGAACAAATCTGTATACTTTCATACAATATCTACATCCTTCCTACTAATATTATAAATGCGAAAGTTTGTAAGGATGTGTGTGTGTTTGTTGCTCCTTCACGCAAAACTACTGAACCGTTTGCTATGAAACTTGGTACGTACACAACTGGACAACTGGAATAGCATATAGGCATTTTTTATCCCGATATTCCTACGGGATACAAATTTACGCGGATGAAACCGGGAGGCGAAACTAGTTATACTTCTAATGAAACCTCCTCTGAAGTGGTATACACAATAAGTAGAAAACAAAACCTACTAGTTCTTATCAAAACAGTTCAAACTCTACACGTTGAAGCATGGAAAATTCAAAAAACAAAAAAATTATTACGAAAATAAGTAAACAACCGAGTCCGCCCCAACGAATCGCTGTCCGTAAGGGGGTGGAGGGAGGGGGAGTCCAATAGCTCTCCTTTTTACGTTCCAAGCCGCCTCTGATGTTGCCAACCTTTTCTTATGTATAATTTACACAAATTTTTAATGTTAGGTACTTAATAGTAGGTGTAGGAAGTATGAAGGTATCTGCGTACCTGCGTATATACTTACACAAGCCATAACTTTCGGTTTTGCTTGCATTGAATTGATAAAATTGATATAAAGCAACTTCTAATCCAGTTTAGCGCTGGAGCGGCATATGCTGAATAGTTTGCTACTATTTTTCCTATTATTCTATTCTTTTATACCATTCACCGTTTCCGTATTACTATAAGCAACATCTTTTAAAATAAACTAAATAAAATTGTTTTAAAAATTATATAAACCAAACCATTACCAAAGGTTGCCTACCCCTACCCCAAGAAGGTGTGAGCCGGCGCGTTGCCTCAAGAATGCTACAATTTTCCCGAGTTTTCCATTTCTTCCCCCCCCTCCCCAGCCCTCCCCCACCCCGGGAAAAAAGCCTTGGTCTTAACGACCCGGTCGATCTCCGGTTACCGCTTATAAAGTTTAAGTGTAGGGTTACAAAACCTTTGGCGCGATGTGACGTACTAGTTTCGGGATTTATTTAACATTAAACTTAGGCTTAATTGATTGGGAAGTTTAGTTTGTTATAACTCACAAGCTTTTTGTACACTTCGAATTTTCTGGAATTCAATAAATACATGGACAGTTGATATAATATATGTAACATGTACTCTTCCACCTCATTATATTGTATTTAGTGAGTAGTCTATTGAGATATCTTAACTGAAATAAGTCAAATAGTGTATTTCATGAATACTAACTAATTACTTTCATATTAGTATCGAAGCAATTGTAATGAAATTAACCGACTTCAGAAAGAAATATATATAAGAAATATCAACTCATAATTTAAATTAAAAATCTCCAAGTAATAATATATAACGTCCGCTCGAGGCAGCAACCGTCTCCAATTTTCTCGCAAAACAAATCTCTTGTGCTAAGAAATATAAAAAATACATCCAAAACAGCCTAAATATCATCAACAACGTGTTACCAAAAATCAGCTTTATTCGACTGATATAAAGTTCAATATCCAATAACTACACCCATAAACTCAAGCCCCATAATAAATTTCATAACGACCTAACAAATGATTTCCTACACACCATTATGAGCATCATTTCAATACAATAAGATTCACATTCCCGTAACTAATTTGCGCATAAAGGTTGTTCTCACTCAGTTAGACATACAGGGTGTTACAAGACAGAGCTGGGAGGGCCCCCCCCCCCCTAACTTCTTTGCGTCGTTAATTTACATTTTAAATTGCACTTACATTGCGCGGTGAGTTTGCGTCCTGTAGCATCGCGGGGTGGACTGCCTTCAAGTTTAAGTTAAATTATTTATTTGTGACTTTAAGTCATTATGTAACTTGGGGGGGTTGAAGGAGGACTTTAAATACTCTTATAGTATAACTATTGTTTACAACTCATGAATATTAAGGAAAGAGCGTTATAAATATTTCAAAATTTTATACACAACCCGGGTAATGAACCCTAGTTAGAATAAAACATACTGGTAACTATTATACAAATCATAATAAATACTTATATGTTCTGATATAATTCTGATAGATAATCGCAATGCAATCTGTCGGTCACTCACATTTGCACGAACATTCGTGCATTGCGCAAATATTTGCACGTGAGAGTGAGTGACTGGATAAACTGCCAACTAGCTGCCATGTTCGTTCTTCCTGTAAGCCTGAAATTGGAGTAGAAAGAAATTTTAAGCCGGCTGATACTGATACTGATATATTATATGTATATATAGCCTGGTGACAAACGGGGATATCCTGAACCGTGATTTGAAATTTTCAGAGACGGTGGCGGTAACAGAAATTATCGCTATGGCTATAAATAATCTAAAATGGAGATTAACCAACGATTGACACAGTCATCTATAACACTTTAGCAGTTGCTCTTTTGTTTGTTCCTAAGTCCGACTCGCACTTGACCGACCTTAATCTTTATCTACATTTCTTCATCTTTATTTACAATTTATATTTAAAAAAAAGTGGTGTTAGTTACACTACTTATAACTCAAGAAGGGATTAACTGATTTGGCTGAAAATTTGTGCAGAGGTAGCTTAGAACCAGGAGACGGACATAGGAAAGTTTTTATTGCGGAAATCCCACGGGAATGGGAGAATGCGAGGAAAACTTCGGGTCTATCTTTCCTGTAACTACGCGGGCAAAGCCGCCGGCGGAAAGCTAGTGTAGTGTATATAAAACTAAAACGTGACTGACTGACATAGTGATCTATCAACGCACATCCCAAACTACTGGACGGATCGGGCTGAAAATTGGCATACAGATAGATATGATGACGTAGGCATCCGCAAAGAAAGGATTTTGATAAATTCTACCTAAGGGGATAAAATAGCGAATGAAAGTTTGTACCATGAAAATTTAGTTAACAATATCATCGTTTCTATATATTATACAAACGGAAAATATGTCCCAAAAATAAATGATCAATTTAACAACGTACGAACAAATATTCAAATAAAACAGTCGCGCTATAAAATAATTCATTGTAAGAAATCACTTTAACAAACATATGGTAAAGAAAGCGAATTCCCTTAAAAAATCACTTCCGATTCTCATTTAAATTCCAGCAAGTATCGATATATCGTCTTATAATCGACACCGATCGCATGAAGAATCGTTTCCTGTTTATCAACTGTTATTATTGTAAACTTTAACTCCCTAGACATAGAGTCGATTTTAAAAACTTCCTTTAAGATTTCTGGAATCTACCTGTGTTGAATAATGAAGTTTATCTTAATGGGGTAAGGCTTAAATTAGTTAAGTCTACAGCTTGATAACATTTGGTAGCTTTTTGTTCGAAAAATGAAAGTATTAAAATTCAATAATAAATTCGGTATAGACACCTTTAACATAAATATTAACGACAGATTAAAAATCGAAAGGGGTTGGAATAAAAAAAAATTCTTAGAAGACATTCGTGCCGTGTTATTTTATATTGTCTTTGGTGTGACGTAGCTACTGCGAAACTACTAAACCTATTATGATATAATGAATCATACGCGTGGGACGAGTAAAAAGTACCCTATGTGCTAATCCAGACTATAATCTATCTCTGTACCAAAATTCATACAGATACGATGAGCTGCTTTCGCATAATATTATGTGTAAGTATTATAATAAGTAGATCCCAGGTGATTTTTTAAGTGGCCCAGACCTTATTTTACAGTTTGAACTCAGGACTGTGCCTATGTAGCAATATGGCGGTCATAAATACCTGGTACTGGAAGAAATTATTTATCAACTTTATCAAACTTAATAATTTCAAAAGTACAAGTCCATAATTATTGAAGTCACATCTTTATAAAATAGAAATACACGAAAAACGGATGGCTCTGTTTTCAGGGTCAATGACACTTGTATATTCAAATATAAAATAAAAAAATAAATAAAAATCATTTATTGAACAAATTATAAATCACATAGAACATGAAACCCAGGCTCCTAATATAGCTTTCGCTGTGTTATAGGAGCCTGTGTCTTCCCGATACAGTACATAATAGTTCAATTTAGACACAATAAAATGTAATTGCTGCTACATACATATGACATTTAAATTCACATGCTTGTTTACACAATTTAAAACCCATCATTTATAACATTTCCCTTTCTGTGTTCGGCCTGACTACTTATTCCTTTTTATTTATCCTTAAACGTTTCACTACTCGATCAAGGATTCGTAAAATTTGCGGGAGTTTTTTTCTTCCTAAATAGAGCAGATTAAGTCATCAGTAACTATAACTATAACTATAATTAATATTCAATTATTAACATCAATATTATTTCAAATTTTATATAATTTACTTATTGTGTTATATTTTCTTTGTATACTTAATAAAAATCCATGTCCCATCAAACAATAAGACTAACGTTAGAACCGCGCGTATTCCACAACAATTCGGTGGAAATTTTTAGTGTGACGGAACACGGATATCCGTCGCCGGAGTTAACTATTCGCCGGATTACCGGTGTATATCTTACATTTGTGTGTACACTCAGCTGCAAAAATGTATAAACGTTAGGACATTTTAACGCGTTTGTTAGCTTCACCTGTATGTAACTGATTCTTTGTGACACTTTTTTGACCCACTTTAAACGTAACTAAAAAACTAATAAAACGTCTGAACAGGTCTTATGATTAACTAGAGGTCCGCCCCGGTGCCGCGCGTGGTACATATATAGCCTTCCTCAATAAATGCGGTATCTAACACTGAAAGAATTTTTTAAATCGGACTTGTAGTTCCTGAGATTAGTGCGTTCATACCAACAAATAAACATACAAACTCTTTAGTTTCGCGTTTTTGTTTTTCTTTTCCATTTTTTCGGAAAAGAGGTTTTGTGTGTTAACAAAACGTTGAAATAATAGCTGATTTAGTCGACACGTTTTCGAGCTTTACGCTTAACAACATGTAGTGATACAATTTTATTTATATCTATCTTTTTATTTATATCTACCGCCAAGACAATCGAAGACAACACATTTCTACTGATATATAGAACTTGTGAAGTTAGAATCGGTAGACTTAGGTCATGTATATTCAGAATTCATCAGATCTGACATCTTTTTCACAGGACTAACCTTATGTGATCGTCTAGGCAACATATTACATAAAATGTAATTAATGGGATAGATAATTGAACGCTCGTAAAGCAGCTGACTGTACATACCGGAAGGTGGCAATAATTCCCGGGTGTTTTCGCAAATTCTTACCGCCACGTATGAGCGACTTCCGTTCCGCCCTCGCTGCAGCACTAGATCCGTATCGTGCGGGCAATCGGTATATCATTGTATTTGTAAACTGCTTCGAAAATATTTTAAATTCTATTACCTATATGTTTGTAAAGTCGGTTAAATGTTCAAATTGATGCATATTCATGGTCGTTTTCAAACTTGAAGTCATGAATTTTTATGAATAACTCTCATCATTAAGGGAAATGACAAATAGATGTTGGCCGATTCTCCCCGATATGCACATAAAATTTCATGAGAATCGGTCCAGCCGTTTCGGAGGAGTATGGTAACATTGTGACACGAAAATTTCATATATGTTAATTAATATTGCCTCTCGATAGAAATTAAATTTTATATTTAAACACGTCCAACGATTAAAATCGCACATAGCACCTATGTCACCTTTAACCCGCAACAGCTGTCGCTCCTTGCCGAAATAACAATAGAATAAGAAAGGGTCAAATTGACCAACTGGCCGACCAGTCTAGTTCCGGGTTAAACCGGTCTGAACCGGTGACAATTACTTCTAGCGTTCGTGGATAGTTGGGAGTTTTGTATTAAAGTAGCGTTTTTAGGAATAATTAACTATTATTGAACACTATATTGTAGACTGACTTTTGCTTGGCACGTATTAAAACCTTTCTCCTGAATCTTTTTATCTATAAAAAATCCCATCAAAATCTGTTGCGTAATTTTAAGCACACAGATACACAGACGGCGGAAAGCGATTTTATTTTATAGTATGTAGTGATTAACATAGTTATTAAATAAAAAATAGACATAAAGGTTTAAAATATATTTTAAATTTGTAATGCCATTATACATATAACATTTATGGTTAACATTTTAACCATTGACACATTTCGTTTTTACTAAAACATCAGTAAATAATTATAGTCTAGTTTCATATGAAGTAAATCACATTTATTTTTCAATAAAGCAAAATTAAATATAATACCAAATAACAATTGTCACATATTAAAATTTGATTTTTAAACAACAAAAATGATGGTCACCCACAAACTGACCGTGTCCACGACCATTGAAGTGTGTCCACGCTGTCGATTATTATTAAAAAGCACAACAAAAGGACGGACAGATGGACAACAACTATGATTATTTTTTATTCGCGAGTAGACAAAACGGACCATATGCTGTGAAGGGTTAAACACACAAAAAGCTTAAGTTTATTGATTTTTAATGTTATCAGGTAGTTTTTATAACTTGATTGATGAGTTAAGTTTTTAAGCACGTTTTATGTTAAACATTCTTTAAAAGTAGAGACATTATACACTCGAAACTTGAAGCATCTTTACTTTATGCAAAAACGAATAATCAGATCTGAATGAAATTTGGGATACAGATAGATCATGAACTGGATAAGCGCATAGAGTACATACGTAGTAGGTGCACGAGTAAATCTGTGGAACGAAACTAGTCATCAAAAGAATTTGAAACCAATTATTTACAAGTTAAGTAGTTAAAATTTTCATAAGATTTACAAGTTAAGTAGTTAAAATTTTTACAAGTTAAGTAGTTAAAATTTTTTGTTTTTCACACGAGATTCGGATGTCTCAAAACAGTCTGATTTTAGACATTTAATTCAGGCGTTTGAATTCAATTTCATACTTATTTCTCTACCTACCTACCTACCTATACTATTACCTACGTTATATCTGGAGATATCTTGTAAATGTTTAAAAATGGAGGTCACAGTGTCGCACGCGAGTTGGTACAAGACGAATGAATAAAAATCGATAAAAAGCTAGACGATTGTTTATCGACTATTTGCGTGATAGAACCTTTGTGCATATAATTAATACCAGGTACGTATTTAGTACAATTACACTAATATGTGAAAGTTATGTTTGCTTGGATGTTTATCCGTCAATCACGCGGAAACGCGAAGCCCGAAATTAATAATAAATTAATAAATAAATTAAAAAATAGATTAATAACTAGTAATAAATTTAGCTTATTTAAGCAAATTCAGTAAAAAAAATAAAAATGCCCTTTAATGATAGAATCAACTAAATTATTTCATTAACACAGAGTACACGTAAAGAATTTATGTAATAAAAATATCTATGTATATATAATATATATAAAATCATGAAATTATTGTATAGTCCCTGATCCTTGATAAGTGTACAACGTTTAAATTAGATCTGTCCGTTTACAATGGGTCAAAATCGAATCTAAAGGAATCACTTAACATATAACCATACAAGTGAAGCTAATAAAAAGTTAGAGTCTGTATTAAAACCAATGAACTATCTTTCACGCCTGAATTAGTAAAAATAATGTTTTACTGGTAATTGATAAAGCGTGTAGTTCAATTAGTGCTGTAGCAGACTATCATTTTATAAGACTAGGTTCGCCTCGCGGTTTCACCCGCGCAAGTCCGTATCCCGTAGGAATATCGGGATAAAATTTGCCTATATATTATTCCAGTTGTCCAGCTGTCTACGTACCAAATTTCATTGCAATCGGTTCAGTAGTTTTTGCGTGAAAGAGCAACAAACACACACACATCCTTACAAACTTTCGCATTTATAATATTAGTAAGATTTTACACTTATCAGTTCATTATTTATAATTCTTTTAAATTTATAAATAATGAACCGATTATTTATATTATATATTTGTTAAATTTGGAGTAGTTTCATAGATGTTATTATACATAAAACCTTCCTCTTGAATCACACTATTTATAAAAAAAACTCCATCAAATCCGTTGTGTGGTTTTAAAGACCTAAGAATACATCCATAGATACATACATAGGGACAGACACGGCAAGCGACTTTGCTATGTTTTATGTATTGATATAGTTTTAACAATTCAATATCTAGAAATAAAAAGAAATAAAATAAATATAAATAATATTTCCCAGTACATATCTGGCCAGTACGCAACATCTAATGACAGAGCGCTGTCTATTGAATAATAAGGCGACTTCATGTCCCATTTGTTATTCCGCCAATACTTATTATCGTTTCCTTTTACTATTCTTTGTAATTGCATGTTTGTATTTGCATATATTTAGAACGGTTGGCATTTTTTGGGTCAGAATAAACATGTTTTTATAACGGATTTGTTCGCGGCAATTTAGAGAATCGGTAGTGGTTTCTAAAGTTATAGGTGTATGCTAAATACTGACGAAATAAGATATGAGAAATTTTGAAAGAATAGAAAGAATTTGATCACGAGGCGGGATTCGAACCCGCGTTCTTTGCCAAACCGTATCAATGCCTAGCCTTTGGGCCACCCGTGATCTCTGTTCTTTCAAAATTCCTCATTCATAAAGCATTTCAATGCTATGAAACAAAAAATAAGAAATAAGATATTTTTATATTTACAGCTTAGAAACGTAAGAAATAAATAAATTCACTGCTGCATTTATCTACCTGACAAAACTGAAAAATTATTTGTATGGATATACGTGCCTAATTACCACGTACCGCGGGCGAAGCCAGGGCGAACCGTTAGTGTAATATAAGTTTTAAAATTGTGACGTAAAATGCTATAAGACTGTTGGGAATATTCGCTTGAAACTTAAATTAGTAGAAGTAGGAGTAATTACATATTCCTCAAATAATTATTAGTATTTCTCGGTTTCCGTATAGGTTTTTTCATGCTGAAATAATCCAATAATATCCATATAACTAAGAAGATTTTCTGAAAAACGAAAAAATTCGTTTCGTTCTTGTGTGTGTGTATAGGTTGTTGTTTATGTGTGTGAAATTTACAGATGCAATATTTAAATTCAAATTTCGATTGTTTATTCATATGACATTTATATGAGATTTAATATTCAGTGTTTTATCTATGCCCACATCAGTAAATTGTCTTTTTAATAATAAGTCACGTACTGCAACGTAATCTTTGGGGCCAAAAACCCGTTTAGCCAGCTGCCGGGGCAGGAAGGGTCAAACCTGATTGACCAGTCCTGGACAATACTGACCCATGGGGACATTGGTCAATAGTTCAGGTTTATTATTACTTACCTGTTTCTAACGGTGTCGGTTAGTTATGGAATTGCGTTAGATCGTGGTTGTCGTGAAAGTGATTGAAAATTGAGTGATATTTCTAGTGGTATTTGTGAAATGATGGGTTTATGTGCGATGGATCCGCGTTTTCATTAGCTTTAAATAAAAAATTGTACTTTTTTTGCAATTTTGACATATTTTGTATTCTGATACCTACTTATATATGGCTGAAGCTAAAGTAAGTTTCTATTTGCAACAAAACTGCGTAAAAAGTGTTTTTAAACTCGTTTCAAAAAGGATTGCATTTAATTATTATCATTTACATAGTTATAGGACATTTTCATAGTGTAAAAGCATACGACCAAAATGTTATAAAGTGAAGAAATGTAAAAGAATTTGTGTTAAAACACCCATTCAAATTAAGAACACAATAAACGAACGCCCCAAGGAAGCGATAATCCCAAATTCGTAAAAAATACGAATTTCCCTAAAAAGCGTCCACAATTATCACCTCCCCGTTTTGCTCAGCAAATAGAATTAGGCGCGAATTAAATTAGCCCCGGAATTAACATGGATAATACCCGGCTCTTCTTTTTCCTTATTTCCCGCCTTTTAGCCGTTTTTTTTTTGCTGCCGTCCCTCTCCGATGTGAAATTTACCCGCCAATTTTGAACGACAAACGTTTCGCTTGTTCTTTATTTGAATTTCTTGGAGCATTTTCACGGGACGTTTGGAAATTATTGTTTGAATTATATTTGAATTATATTTTTACTTCCCTCCGTTTTAAACATTTATTTTATATTTATGCATCAGTTTAATTGAATTTCACTCTTTTGCATTGAGTTAATTTTATACTGCTTTTTTTCATATAAAACTTCACGAAAATTGCTAAAAATATAAGTCAATAATCTTTTTCTAAAATCGGCATTTAATATTTTAAAATGTATGTATGATCATTTGACAAGATATGGGATTCGGTCTAATTTACATAATAAATTATTAATATTAAACGATATGTTATCTATACTGCAAATAAGATAATTATATAATTTATTCACATACAAAATTTTCAATACATTATCTGCTATATGTAGACGCAGTTTACCTACAAACCCTACCTTTAATGAATACAGTAGCTTAGTAATAAAATTATTTTAGAAATTGGTAGTATAATGAATACCACCAATTGCAATAATAGTTCTACCCCATCAATACGAATATAATTAAATTAATGTTTGGTAAAAACCATTTAAATACATTTCAATCCATACTCTAAGACAAAATTATTGCTATCAAACTTTTAAAACACATTCATAATAGTTTAGTACTTACTAAGCATGACGATAAGTAAAACGAAAATATACACGCTACATGAAATTTTGTCGATTTAAATATAAGATATATCGATTTTCTGTCTCCATTTTGCAATTCAAAAATTCCGCCTGAATCTGTTTACTTCGCAATAAGGAAGGGGTTCTTAAAATGTCAAAAGAAGGAGAATTTTCCCTAAGGGTGCACACCCCTTAATTATATCTTTTAATGTAAGACTCACTGCATTTTTAGGACCCTTATGTAAAACTTGGGGGAGGATTGAACCAATCTATTATGCGTCAGTTTGTTTTGAAATTTTAAATAAATTTTATTTATGTTAAAATGAATACCTACGGATATATTAGATGAAGTTTGTGCAATTTTAAAAATATCTATGAAAGTGTTTACTTTTTATATCAATGAAATAAATTTATTTATCATTTATTTATTTATTGAGTATATGTTTGTTTGTTTATGTCACAGTGAAGCTGCTTTGTGATGGTAATAGAGTATATGAAATCGGTCCAGCAGATTTTCTGAAAAACATTACAAACATACATACAATACACAAACGTTTTCTGTTTATAATATTAAGCTATTATGAGGTTACTAGCTGCGCCCCGCGATTTGACCTGCGCATGTGTGTATCCAGTAAGAATATCGGGATAAAGTTGCCTATGTGTTATTCCAGTTGTCCAACTATCCAAATAATTTAAATAATACATACCAAATTTCACTGCAATCGGTTCAGTAGTTTATGCGTGAAAGAGCAACAAACACACTCACATTCTTACAAACTTTCGCATTTATAATATTAAGTAGGATAACGCATTAGTTCCTTACTATTCATATTATTAATAATTTTATAAATAATTTAACTTATATACTGGCTGACCCTACAACCGTGTTCTGCCTTTCTCTTATCATTTACGGGCCTATTCTCAGACCTACTTGATATGCACACAAAGTTTCATGAGAATCGGTCAAGCCGTTTCCGTGGAGTACGGTAACTAGCATTCTGACATGAGAATTTTATGTATAGAGATAAGAATTCTCATTAAATCATTACACAGGTGGTCCTAAATAAATATATTCCACATACGGAATATGAAAGCGCTGCAAACCATTATCTCTAATTCCCCACCAAATGAACTAAACAAACGGAATATGATACAAATAAATACTTTAGCAAGTAGCTGATAAATAATACTGTCTCGGTACATTCGCGTAACAAAACCTAAAAGTAACGAAACAAAATTAAAGAGCAACACGACTGTACCACCCGCATCTTCGCAATTTAAAACAGGGGATGGTCTCATTTATTCCTTCTTTTACCCCCCCGAAACACCCTTCGCCGGCGACCGGTATAACATGACCCCCCACCGTCTTGGTATTGTGCAGGAAGTGACTTTACGAGTGCGGTTTCCGCGGGTCTTCCTTCGCCGGTCGATGTCCGCTAGGGAGTTTATCCCCTAAAAAATGGAACCTCTTAAATCGAGGGAGGATCGTCACGGTGGATAACTTCTTATTATTATTACGTTGGATATTGATTTTACACAAAATGCCTAAACAACAGTCTCGGTCTTGTGTTTTACGATATTTTATTTGGCATTTTTAAATACAATTACAGTTTATATTTACCCGTAATGTGATATTGAATATCATATGTATTGAAGGTGGACTATATTTGCTATAATGTATCATATTCTTCTAAACATGAATTGATTATGTCGTTATGTAACATTAAAAATTTGTACGATAACAATTTCTAACTAGAATGTAAAGAAAGTACTGGAAATTAAACGTTAATTAAACTATCGACAGTGTTAACGATAAGTAAGGCATTCAATATTAAATATCATGAATTAATAGTAAATACATAATAATAAACATAAAATTTCATTCATACTATAAGTCTCCTTGTTTTCATTCACTTTATTATATTTATTATCTACATTTTCCAATAGTTTGACCTATTACATAATTTCTGATTTAAAAAATATTATTCCACATTTAAAATGGGCGCGTAAAATTCAAAATGAAGGCGCGATTACGCTCGCCCGAGGAATTCGAATGACGAATTGCGGAGGGTTTTTCTTGTTCCAAATACAAACTTAAATCTTGAATTCAAAAACATATAACAAAACAAATTACGACTCTATTGCCTTCCACTAGGGTGTGTATTTAAATTTTAAATATTTCGTTATCTATGCAAGATTTCTCCCCGCTGTCTCTCTCAAGGATTTATCGTCTTGCAGAGGGGTAAAAGGAAAAATAAGAAAGGGTTGTTTTTCCAGGGGGACCTTGGGGGGAGGGGGGTAAGTGATTCAATTAAGGCGGGCGGCGACAGCGCTCGAGCGATTAATTATGCTTTCAAAATTATGGCTGTATGAAAAAATGCAAGCGTCATTATAACTGCGTATAAAAAAAATAAAATTAGCCGGAAACTTCTTTTTTTACTTAAATATTTCGTGCCAGTTATCCTCATGCGTTTGTTAATATGGACTGTTTTGATTAGTTTTTGTTTTTATTGGTATTATATAATTTAAATGCATTTATTTGCAAATACTTCAAACTGGAAATACACTGCACCATTGCGAAAAAAAAATCAGATCCATGGGTTATGAATGTTAAAAATAATTTGACATATGTCATAATATACCTGTGGGACGACATTCGACATTCTAAACATATATCAGCATGTGTGTATATCACACATTGACACACTGGCGTACGTGAAGGTCAAGGACCTCACCTATTTTGGCGGTCGTGTGATCGAAACTTTAATGACCTATAAATAATATAAATTGTGTTATTATTTATTTCCTATTATAAGAAATATAATGGTTGGTAATACTGTATTACTGTGTTTTTAATAATTTAAATAATTACTCTTTTTTGAACTTTAAATACTTTAATTATAGTAATATTAATACAAATTCCTTCGAATTAAGGTAATAAAGAAATAAGACGTAAGAGAATCTGCTTATTTTCTATATTATAACATGCTTATATGTTGTACACTCCCGTTTAAATACTAATTTTATTTTTAAGAGTTCATAAAATAAATTATTTTATGACCTTCGAGCAATGAGTGCTAGCGTGGCGTATCTCCCATGTTATTTAATGTCATATTTTATAAAGAAATATATTATTAATCATTAACTATTGTATAAACTATATACTTACATGCCTTCTCACCTATACTAAAATTCATCTAAATTCGTTCATCAGTTCATAACGGAAACAATCTTCGCATTATTATCACAGTTTACAACCAACTTTTAAAAAGGCGGAGTTTATCATTTGTACTGGACTTTTGTGTTTGTTGCTTATTCTTCTTCATGTAACTTATCATGGGCTGAATCGATTTTGATGATCCTTTTTATTTGAAAGCTATATGCGTGTCAAAATTTCATATAGTGACAATTAGTGACAACATTTTTAAAATGTTTGACTTATGTAATATATATGGTGTTAGTATGTTAATACGATTATAGCCTGTTATGTATTAAACTCAATTTAAGTAATTACTCTCCATCAGATCTTTTCTCTATAATAAAGTTTAATTTAAGAGATTAAGAAAGTTGAACTGAAAAACAACTACTTTTCTGAATTTTCTAGGTTCAATGGTTAGACGCTAACAACTAGGAGGTCGAAAAAACCTTGTTAAAAATCAGAATAAGTATAATAATAGTTATAATAGAAGTTACGGACTAAGTTTATTATAAACTAGACGCTCGTCCCGGCTCCGCCCGGATATCAAGATTCCTGTTTTATCCCAAGGGAGCATTTAATCGGGATAAAAGGTATCCTGTCACCCAAGTATCTGAAGACAATTAATAGATAAATACTTATAAATAAATATAAGTCTCAAAAATATAGCATAATATTATTATTAAGACGTAAATACGTAATCATATTTTAATGGTTCATTCTCATTACTAGTTAGAATTGTATTTAATGAAAATATCTAATAACTAACACAAACACATCTCGCGAACGAGACAAAAAATCTCATTATACGAGTAAAAACGTCATTAAAACACCCATTGAATTTCCAACAAAGAAGCCCCCCCTTCTGGCGCTAAGGTGCGACACACTTTTATTCTAAGGGGCCTTGCCGGCCACCCTATTTTAAAAGAAGCCATCTTGGTGGGGTCGGCCCCACCCCGCAGGGTGGGGGAGGGAGCACTGTTGTTTTAATTCTACCAAATATCTTTTGCGAATACCTTAAGAACTTTTGATATAATTTCCTTTTGTATTTATAAGGTGACGCCGTTTCGGTGGCAGTGGGAAGGACTTTGTGTGCAGTAATGAAAGAGTTTTATCAATTTATCTATTTATATTTATATACCTTGTTAATATAACTAGATATTTAAAGATTATGTATAACAGTCCGCCCCGTCTTTGCCCGTGTCCACCGATATCCAACGATGAATTTTAAAATAGTTTCAGTAGTTCCTAAGATTACATTTAAACAAACAAACTGAAAAACTGACTTATAATAATGAGCTCTAGCTTAATATTATTAATATCACAGTTATAATTTAATTGTCAATAATGGGTTTAAATAGAAAATTTTAATTAAACTGAAAACAGACAATCTATTCATAGTGCCATTGTTGAAGCATTTTGTGAATTGTTTAACATAAATGCCTAAGTCTGATGACATAATATAGTACATAATTAGAATTAAAATTCCTTATCGATTAATAATTTAAATCGAGTAAATTACCCGTAATGATATGTACTGCCAATTAGGGCAATAAAATATTCGTTTTGTAATTTTGCCTTCAAAGGTATTGTTATTTTGTATTCTTTGTCTCATTTTAATAGAAAGAAAGAAATAAACATTTATTTAATTGGATTATATAGGTATATTCAAGACAATGGAGTTAAAATAAACCTTTTGTAACTAAGTTATCAAAATAACTGTTATATTTGCATTACAAACTGTCGTTTTAATAAGATTAAATATATATGTATAAGTAAATACAGTCTATATTATAGAGGTATTTGAAATCTTAAAATTCAAATCTTCAACGAATTCAAATAAAACCGTTTCTAGTGCGTCAAAGGTGTACTTGGGTCCACTAGCTTCAGGTAAATTTTAATTTCTATGCAAATGTGAGCTTTCAGGGTTTAATCTATGCCGGCGCTGCCGGTAGGAAAACTTAATGAGTATCACTATTCTTTGTAGTTTTAGATTTCTCTACTTTGTGACTGGCCTTTCGCCTTTGTGGCTGTGGGACGACAGTAAGGGCTATAGAAGATTATATACATTATTTATTTGTCTTAATTGAACGTGTGAAACATCATGGGAAATTTTCGTTGACGCGGACGGGACTGAGGGCGATAAGCTAGTTTGTAAAGTTTATAAATCTTGGGTCTTAGTTAACCGAGTAGCTCATGTGATATGTTGGTAAAGGTAGATCGTCTAATGGTTAGCGATCAGAACTGAAATTTAAATAGACTTCCAACTTTACTGAATTCTTTCCGCGTGCCTTATACGACGGACGGAGGAACTTATACGGACGCAATAAAGGAAGGGCTGGGAAGGGTAAGGAAAATTATGCCTTAATACAATACTAGGTAGGTAAGTACTTACTAAATTACTTCCATTTATTTTCAGAAAATCCTCCAACCAAGAAAAGGAGTTACGATAATATATCAAACTATATTTTACTAATATTATAAATGCAAAAGTTTGTAAGGATGTGTGTGTGTTTGTTGCTCTTTCACGCAAAAACTGCTGAACCGGTTGCAATGAAATTTGGTACGTAGACAGCTGGACAACTGAAATAACATATAAGAAACTTTTTATCCCGTTATTCCTACGGGATACGGACTTAAGCGAGTGAAACCGCGGGTCGCAGCGAGTTTATTAAACGTTTGTCGATAAATTTTAGTGCAATGTTGCCATTATATTAAAAACCAATATAAAAAACAAAACTGATTATTCATTATTTAATTATAAATGTTAAGAAGATAATGCGGTTAATTATTATTACCTGTATGATGTGAATTTGTACATTTAATGTAATTATACTGTATCGGTTGTGGTGATAAATTGTCTTATTATAATTTCAGGAAATGTAATGATAATTAAGTTTAGAGGTAGTGCATAATTTATATAATAATATCAACTTTATATCATAAAAAATTGCTTTATTATCTTTGCGTAATTTATTTTTTCCTTTTTTTTCGATGGTCTACAAATATAAAGATATGAAATTATGCGTTTATTTCTTAGTGTGAGAAATAATTGTAAAATAAATGTTACAATCAAAAAGTAATAAATGGTTTTTAGACTGAAGCATTATAACCATTAAAACTCGATCTAGATTATAATTAATGTAAGTTATATGATAACGATTTAAATGCGTGTTATAAAATGTACTTATTTGTATAACTTGGACTTTAATCAAAATACAACTAGCGACACTTTAACATGTGTCTTAATTTCTAACAGAAAACTCAACTTCTAATAAGATCTAAATATGGTTGGTTTCATTTATTGAGAATCCGATTAGAAGTTTTGTACTGTTATTAAACTTTTTCGTATTTAATCTTGATACTTGAATTCCCGGTAATTAAATTATATTTGGTGAGTAAAAACATGTGTTAAATAGAACGAAATAACGACTCAAAAATCCACCTACAGTTATCAAATAATACGCAAATTGTTGCAATGTGAATCAACTAAATACTAAAATATACAAAAAATAAATTGGATCGTGAACATATAGTACCGGTTAATCTTCTATCTCCAGACAATTACAGTTTTTGTTCGAAAAACGTTAGTTGGAGCGTTCGTGAAGCCGAGATCACGTATGGTGATAAAATTACAAAGTTTTCACATTAGCTAAACTTTTATTACACTTATCTTTAGGGAGGCAGGTATGGGCAAAAATATTTGGAATTAACGTCGACTGCGATATGGAGTCGAGTTGCGTTTGCGAGATTTTTATGAGTTTTATAATGATTACTTTGTAATTATCGAGTTAAAACTGTGGTTGATTGGAGCTTTAGTTTAGCATTATTTATCAGCCATTTTTGTTACGTACACAGATGATTCTTTGGTCATTTAAATTGGCTCTAAAAATACTTATAATTATGAAAACATATCAAATGTAAAATGATGAAATTTCCTTTTTATAAGGTGGTATCTACAAATACGTTTTTGTATATATACTTAATCATATTTATGTTTTAAATGCATAATCGAGTTTTGGTTAAAGATAATTTATATCAACTACAATTGAATTTAAATATTCTTCGGTGCGTATATGCATATCCATCTAGATATTTAAGTATGATTTATCAATTTTTTTTTTAATTACATTTTTTTTAAATCACTGCGTTATAAACAAAGTACCAGGGGCACATAAAAACACGAGTGGAGCGCAATCAGAACAAATGACCGAAGCTAAGCAAGTACGGAGAGAGTTTACGACAATGCCTATAAGAAACGGGCGCTGTGTTATAAAATTTGCATTCGCCTGGCGACGGGTGATGCAGGCGGAGGCGGCTCTGTTATGTGGAGGCTGCTTTTTATTACATTTAATTTGTATATTTTTATCAATTTTGTAACGAATTCATTCTCATTGGAACTAATTAGATTAGAGAATTCCAATTAGGTTACATCGGCAACTGTATAGGATATATATAGCAATTCATTATATACCTATTATATTTAAATTATACAAGATGAAAAGCTTCATCTTATTGCTGTTTATATATTTATTTGATGTACACTACAAATTCCATTACAAATCAACAAAAATAAAATCTTTTATTCATGAATGTATTTTTTATTGTACACCATATAAACTATAATAAAAACATAGTAAAAGGCTAGGCTGTCCTATCGTTTGGCAAAACGACACGGGATTTTTCCTATTAAAAATTCCCAATTAAAAATACGCTTATTCTAACAAACGTGTGCATTTATAGTTACTGCTACTACCGTTTGTGTCCTCTTTATGTATGTGTGATGATACAATTAATAATTTAAGTAAAAATAAATAAATAAAAGCAATAATGTATTTCAACATACAACAACATTCACCAGTAATTTTCATTTAATATTCTTTTATTCTAATAATTGATTTAAAACAATTACGATATGTATATCAACACATTTCAAGAAACAAACAACAACCCGACTTATACTATGTATATAGTATATAAAGTCTATGTAAAAATAATGATCCACATAAATGTAGCCAAGGGTGGGTTAGCCAGCCTCCCAAAGGCGAAGCGGGTGGTTTTTAACAGGAAAAAGGAGGGTAGGAAAATTTCCATTTTCTTAAGTCTTTCGCTTTGCAGCAGTTTTTGATTAACGGACGGCTAGGGCGAACCTCATTACGTATTCATCCCCCTCGCTTATTTACTTGGGGGTATTGTGGAGCTTTCTTATGTTCTATTGATCGATGCGATATGGAATTTTGGCGATAAATTTTTGTATCGTCGTTTTTGATTTTTGATGGCTATAGATAGATGTGGTTTCGTTTTAGTTATTAATATTGTAGTTAACTTTCCGACTAATATTATGACGGTAAATGCTGTTCTTCACGCCTAAACTACTGAATCTATGTGTATTAAATTTGGTACAGAGATAATTAGAGACCCGAGAAAAGACATAGAATAGTTTTTTTCTCGGAAATCCCACGGTTATAGTAACTATGTAGGGAAAAGCCTGAGACTGGTCAATTTTCTGTTAGGCGGGCGAATCCGCGAGCGGAAAGTCAGCTTTCTATGTAAATATAATTTGCTTTAATAATGAAAACACCAATACCAGTATCTCTCGCGTTTTACGAGTGCAGTTATAAAAGTGGACGTGACACCAGCTGTGTTAAATATTAGAAGAAGATCTATGGAATTGAGATGATTTTACACTTTTATATATAAATGGGGTTACATCAAGATAATTAAAGAATTTATGCTTATTTGTGCGTGTTTATATCTATGTATAACAATAATTTTTATTTATTATATTATTGATCGTTATTTTATTACATACTTAAAAGAAACCAGGGCTGTTTGATACAAGGTTTCGACAACAACAGCTGAAACACACGCTTTTTTTCTTCTGTTTAAGAAACAATACTTGATATTTATCTAACATCTACTATGTAGACATGTGTTTACTGTATATGAGAAGAAATAAACGACATTTTAGTTTATTATTTAAGGGCAACCAATTTACGCTAAGTGGTTAAACTCAGTTTATTTTTTTCAGAGATTTGCGTTCGAATTCTAATTGAGTTATTTACTTTTATAACTGAGTGTCAATGATTAGATAAAATCATAATTGAGTGTCAATGACAGCTGGACCGATTTAAGTGCATGCATTGTTCGGCAGAAATGAATAATTCGCTTATATGGTATTCCATCTTAGCCAATCTAAATGAATAGTTACTTTCTTTTTTTGACGTTAAATTTCAGACATTTTTTATGTGTTATTGAATGATTAAATTTGACTGAGTTATCTTGTGAATTAAGTAAGCTAATATTAAGACCTACTTTACTTTTTAGATATATGAAAATCTACTACCTTCCGCTCGGGGCTTCGCCCGCGAATGCATAGGAAATCCTTATGGGTATTGGATGTTTTAGGGCAAATAGCAGCCTGAAACAATGTCTAGCCAAGGAAGTTTTTCGACTCAAAAATCACATCATAAAATCAGTCCGTCGCGACGTGATAGAACAATAAACAAACACACTTTTGGATTTGTAATATCCTAATTAATATTACATTCGAAAGTGTGATTGTTTATAATTAATTCTTTTTATAATATTAAAAATATGTCTTAAACATGGTTTAAGAAAGGGAGGGATGAATCCTACTATAAAAGCGAAAGTTTGTAGGTACCAATGGATGGATGTATGATGATGTTACTTTTACCCGTAAAAACTACGGTACGGATTTAATGAAACTTTGCAATAATATAGCTTATACATCAGAATAAGACATGAGCTACATACACAGGTGATCCACAAGTGAAAATTTTTTCAACTGAGTAGGTACTTGATGAGACAATAAATAAAAAGTAAAATTTTAAAACAAGATTCCCTTTAAAACTGAATTTGTTTATTTGTTCGCGTGGGACCCGTGTAAAAAGTAGCCTGTTTGCGAATCCAGACTATAATCTATATCTGTACCACATTTTATAAAGATGTGATAGGTTTTTAAAGAATTACAAACATCCATACATTCTTACACTACTTCTTTCGTTTATAAAATTAGTATTATCTTATTTCGTTTATAAAATTAGTATATTAGTATTATATTAGGATATCATCTAATTCCTCGTTATTATTGGAAAAGTGATTATGTTTAAAAATATGGAACAGAGTCGAGATTACTTATTTAGGTATAACTAGGCTTTCGTCTGCGGCTTCGCTCACGATCTGTCACATTATGTTCAATAATTAGGAGCGGTAATATACCTGATCTCCAATCTGTCTGTCTATTAAGCTTTCATGTCTATACTACTGAACTAATGATGATTATATTTCGTGCGTTCATAGGCTAATACTTGGGAAAGGATACTTGAATGAGACATGAATTAAGTAGAAAAAAGCCCTTTCAAGATTTATTTATGCAACTAATGTATAACTACCTATGAGGTTTTCTAATGATTCATTAGTCGCAATTATATCATATAATCAGTAATAATTATCTACACATACATTATTTAACATTATTTTATTAGTTTTATAACATTTTGTATTTAACTTCAAAATTCTTCAAATAAGTTTCAATGGCTATTGTTACTGCTATTCCACAACAGATGGCGCTTCATATCACAAGATTTATTGTTCTTATTTTACTGATACTAGAAAGAAAAATTGTTCCACGGTTAAAAAAGTTATTCTAATTTTATTAAAAAAAAACCTTTTTGTTGGAAGGAACAAATAAATATGAAATAGGAAACTTTTTGCACTATAAATTCACTTTGTTTCAGATTATATATAGATGACGCTGTTACATAGAGCCTTTAAAAGTTTTTGCTATTTTCACTAGATGGCTCTGTAATAAACTTTTATGACAATACATATTTAGTAGCTGGTGCTGTCGATAGAGTTTATTAAAATTTATTGTTAGACTAAGAGAAATAGAAAATATAGTTTTATCATTATTTTAATTTTTTATTATATTGCTACTTAAATGAGTATACCACATAATAGCATTTAAAAATATATATAACTTATCTATCACAATTAAAATAGGGTAGATTCAAAAACGGCAACAGAAACAAAATTAAAAAAACACGCGTCATATCCACGGAAACTTTTAATTTATAAAATCGCATAAAACGTGTAAGATTTCTTTCACAAATTACTAATTTCACGCCAAATTAAAACCGATAACAATAAAATAGGTTAGAAATTAAAAAGTCTTTTGCGATGTTATAGTGCGAAGTGGGAAACGTTGATTGCAGAATGATTATAAATTCGATGTTTGTGTTTATATTATTTATATGGCCAGCTAATTTAGAAGGTAATGTATAATTTTATAACCATGATCACATATAATTGTAGATGTCTTTTCAATAGGAGAGCCTCTCCTCATTCTCAATAAGCCTTCTGGATAATAATTATGTTACTACAGAATTATAATTTAACAGGACCTATTAAAATTGTCTTTAGAAATCACATCAGTTTTTAATAGGCTGACCTTTGACTTATGTCCTATGAGGTTGTTCAAGTAAATTTATTTTATGACGTCACGTCATGTCTATTTACGTAATTACAAACTAGGATTTATGCCCTATTTATCAATACTAATATTATGAAGATGAGACTTTTGTATCTTTCTATTTCTTATATTTTTGCATCGTTCTCACCCAAAAACTGCTCAAACGATTTTAAAATTCTTTCACCATTGTAATGCTGCATCTTCACTGAGTGACATAGGCTCTCACTGGTGAAGCCGAGGCGAAGAGCAAGTAGAAAATAATTCTAAGGCATAACATACATAATTCTATAATAAGGATCATAATATAAGGAGAGAAGAGAAGGATACTTTGTATCATAAAAAAAATATTTTTTTCAGAATATGATTTACTCGTGATACCAATACCTAAAGTGAAAAGCCCAAAGCGGACCGAGTACCTTCGAATACCGCTATTATCTAACAAAAGAATAGCCAGAAAGGATAATTTATATAAAATAGATATAGAACATTACGATGAACCAACAGAAGTTCCCAATATCGATAATTTCGATTATAATAAAGATAGAGAAATGCTAGATCGATACGAAGTATCTCAGCGTTTAGATAATGATATAGTTAATTTGTATGGGGAAGACAAGATTGTGGGAGGTTTTGAAGTTGATATAAGTTTGTATCCATATCATGTGGCGTATGGGACCAATTGTGGTGGAGCCATTATAGATAGACGATGGGTTATAACTGCTGGTCATTGTGGGTAAGCATTATATCTATTGTTCTCTGAATTGGCGGCAGTTTCTGTTGTTTCTAGCGTTAGAAGGTTAGGAAAACACTAATTGAAGTAATGTTTGATTTTGAAAACAATGTCTTCAGCGATAAACTACTTATTATCATGTGCGTCACTGAACAAATATAAATCTTATAAATTTCTTGTTTATAATATAGGAATAGGTGGTGAATAATGTTATCTTTTGCGTATCGCAAATAATACGAGATTTATAATATTTCTTCTTGTTCTGGAATGTTCTTAACAAACTTCAAAGCAAAAAACGGTTAGGTGATACCGTATGTCGGTATCTGAAAATAACTAATAAAAATTAGTCTGTGTCGTTGTTTAATTGCCATTATGTGGATATACTATGATTCTGATTTTTAATAAATAAGCAATGATTATCACAACAATCGCTTTCTTCCTTTGTTCACCCCAATCAATAAGAAAATGATAAAAATATCTCCACTAAGAGATGGTTTAATGTTTTTCAAACAGCAAAAAAACATACATAAGAGTTGGATCAAAATACCTTAACCAAGGAAGGAAGGTAGGGATCAAAAATAACTACATCCATCCAATGTGGACAGCGAAGTCTAAAGAACATCCCTTCGACTTCGACTTTCAACTGCTGGAGCTGTCGGAACCTTTGAAATTTGACGACCATGTCCAACCAATCAAGCTTGCCCATATAGAAGATATGGTTATTGGGAAAGTCATAACTGTCACTGGTTGGGGTAATACGGAGGAAAATGTGAGTATAATAACAGAATCAGGACAAAGACCTGTTAATAATAACAAAGAATTTGGTCAAGTTTGAAACATCAGTTTCATTCGAGTTCATATCATCATATTCATAATATAGGCTCTCGAACGTAATGTGTATCCAAAAATTTTGTTTTATGTAAACAAATTTTGTAATATTTAATGTACTTAACTTCACATCATGACAAGTTCTATACAAACTTTGACCTTGAAAGAGTGCTTTATTTGTTTAGTCAGCATCATTAGCATTGAGAAATGAGAAATTTTGAAAGAATAGAAAAAAATTGATCACGAGGCAGGATTTTCAATGCTATAAAACTAAAAATTAAATCATTACCATTGTCCATCCGCTACCTTTATTACCTGAACAAAACTAAATCGTATGGGTTGACATTAGGGTCCATATTCCAACGTGCTGCGAGCAGTTCGGGTACCAATAATTTCCAAAGAGAATTGCCAACACGTACCATTCCCTTACTTCCGAGGCTCTCTAACTGCTAGAATGTTCTGTGCCGGGTTCTCTGAAGGAAAGAAGGACGCTTGTCAGGTAAGAATCTAAGAATTGTTATCTATAAAGAATTATGTGCTATTTCATTAATTAGAGATTGAGCTAATGGGATTAAGACCTTAACCCTCAGGATGTTTCACTTCATAACGTTATAAAAAATTAAAAAGAAAATATATTTCCTGGACAATTTGGCATTGGAAAAAAATATTTTTTAGTAATTAAGAATAGGTATGTTTAAATTATTAGAACAGCTGATCGGATCTGTATGTAATTTGGTGCTGAGATGATAACTGATAGAATACTACCCGGGCACCAAGGCTGTGACAGTGCTGGCGTCAGCGAATACAAAACAATTTAAATCCTATCCTACTTATTATATCCTTTTTTGCTCTTTCACGCAAAAACTACTGAACCGATTGCAATGAAATTTGGTACGTAGACAGCTGGGCAACTGGAATAACATATAGGCAACTTTTCATCCCGATATTCCTACGGGATACGGAGTTACACGGTTGAAATCGCGGGGCGCAGCTAGTATCATATATTTATCTGAAGTACCATCTGAGGGTCTTCAAGAGTAAAGCGAACAGGTATCTCCTAGAGATGCAGGATACATTTTAGGCTACATCTTCGCTTACCACAAGCCCGATCGTGGTTAAACACTTGCCTATTTTTCACATAAAATTCTTTTCACGACTTGGAGAATGATATAATGTTGAATTATTCACAGGGTGATTCAGGTGGACCAGCAGTGAACCAGGACAAGTTGCTTGGTATGGTGTCCTTCGGCTATGGCTGCGCCACGCCCGGCTCTTTTGGCGTCTACAGCAAAGTCGCTAAAGTACGGCCCTGGATAAAAGAGATAACTCACTTACATTTCGATTAAACGTTGTTTTTTAACGCGTTTTATTTTTCCTTGACGCTTCAAGGATAAAACGAAATTCCCAGTTTCAAGTTTGTTATCTAACAGAATAATAGAGGAAATAGTCCATGTTTTCGTCTGTACAGGAAATATGATATAGAAGATTTGTAATTTATTTATTTTTATTGTTATATTCGAATACGTTTATCTCTATGCAATAATTTTATCATAAAAATACAATCTTTATGGGCGTTTTATCGGTAATGCATTTAGAAGTTATTTTTCTTTTATATCGTTTCGCGGTTGTGTTCTGGTGAGTTGAGTATTTCAACAAATATAACTGTTATTCAAGAAACTTATTTCTTGTTTTCCATGGAATTCTTAAATGAAAAGCTGTAATTAAGGAAGTCATTTTCATCATTTTGTGTATCATTTTTGTGTGTGTGTCATTTTCATCATCGAAAAGCGATCGCAAAATAGACCCATATTTTTTAAAATGTACAATTAAAAATTCGCAAAAACATCACTGCATATTATAAAGAAAAGTCTCTTACCGTCGTCTGTGTGTCGTTTAAAATTGCGCAACATATTTTGAGGGTTTTTATAGATTTTTAGGTTTATAGCTTTTTATTTAATAGATAGAGTGATTGATTCAAGAAAAAGGTTTTAATACATAATAACCGCCATAAATCATTTATAAGAGAACGGGAGGACAGCGTTTGCCGGGTCAGCTAGTCACGCTATCACAGTTCACACTTATAATATTAGTGAAATACTTTATGTGAAAGTTTGTTTGTTTGGATATTTGTCCATCATTCACGCTGAAACTACTAAAAGGATCTTGATAAAATTTAGTATACAGACAGGTACGAGCTTACTTGTTTGATAGAATACTTTTTATCCCAATTAAATGTTCCCTTGGAACAAAACAGGATTCTTGATATGCGGGCGGAGCCGGGACAAGCGCCTAATTAAATATTAAGGAGGCTCATATACTTTTCCTATCCCTTCCCAGTCCTTTCCTTTAGTCCTCTCGCCAATCCTTTCTTAATCCCTTCCCAAAAAGTCGACATTTGTAGAAGCGTAAGGTCTGCAAAGGACCTTATGCCTCTTTAAATGTTCATGGGCGGTCATAGCGCTTACCATCAGGCGTCCCACCAGCTCCATTGCCGACTGTGACAAAAGAAAAAGTAAATATTAATAAAATAAGTTCAGTATTTTAGGCGGCCATAACATAACGATAGACCAGGCTCCCTACCAAGCCAATTATGGTGACATATGCGGCGCTGTCATCATTCACAAGAAATGGCTGCTTACGAGTGCACACTGCGGGTAATTGCCATTATGCTATCCTACTAATATTATAAATGCGAAAGTTTGTAAGGATGTGTGTGCGTTTGTTGCTCTTTCACGCAAAAACTACTGAACCGATTGCAATGAAATTTGGTAAGTAGACAGCTGAATAACTGAAATAACATAGAGGCAACTTTTTATCCCGATATTCCTACGGGACACGGACTTACGCGGGTGAAACCGCGGAGCGCAGCTAGACTCATAATATTTATTATCGCCACCACTTTCGCCACCTTCTCTATCTTCTTCTCTGTATGTTCCTCTTTCATTCCTCCCTTTATATTCCTCTCATTATGGAGGTTACAACACACTTATATAAGCCTTCTAGGTCATAATCCACCATGCAGGTTAAGGGTTGGGGGATGTGACATTACGAAGACAGTTTTGGTTTTTAGATCTATCTGTAGCTATAGCATCACAATACATTTCTTAGCCAATAAGAACAAAGGGGATATGGATGAAGATAAATCAAAAATCAATTTAGATTTTTTACATTTGTATAGTCTAAGATCTTTAAGAAAATCAGGCTTTATCTTCTGAGTAGTAGTAGAGTTCTTCAATAGTTTCTAATTAAAGGTGGACTATAAGTTTCTAGTTTAGGGAGTTCTGAAGAAAATTCTATACACTAATAATGAGCTTATCTTTGAAGATTTGGCTTATGTTACTCGTATGAATAAATTTATGAGAATGGGTGGAAAAATAATTGTTATCTATCACGAAAACAGCTAACCGGATCTGTGTGAATTTTGATTAAAAGATAGTTCGGATGATCATATAACTTATTATAGTATTTTTCGCCTACAATCACAAACTCGTGTCATTGAATTCTCTATAAGCTGAATAGATTTCAATGCATTTGATGTTTGTATATTGAATAGTTCAGTTTCATCAGATGGCGCTGTAACTCATAGGATACCTAGATTTTACCCTAGTTCACCCCGAACGATACTGGAGGGCGCAACTAGTCTTATAAAACTTTTAGATAAGTCATATGATGAGTAGTAGGAACTGAAGCGCTTTGTAATTGGTCAAATTACTAAATAGATAGTATTTTCTTGTGTTTGATTTTACGGGAGTATTATACATTTAGAAATTAAAGACTCTGTAACGGATTTTGAACGCGATTTATCGATTATATTATTAACCCGACGTTTCGAACATTTTGTGTGTAAAAATCCGTTAAAAAGTATTTTTACTTCTTAATAGTACATAGATTTTCACAGTTAACGAGCGATGCACCACCTTCACTCCTGGTTTTCTCTTCTTACGAATCTACTTTGCCTTACAAAAACATAAAAAAATTGCCGAATTGGTCGAGCCGTTCTCGAGATTAACGCTTAGCAACATATTTAGCGATTAATGTTTATTTATATAGATTATCATTTTTGTATAAAATTCATTGAACTGAATCTAGAAACGTAAAGTAAAGTAACAAAAAAAATCCAGGAAAAAATTCCCAAGACCTAACTTACTGAAAATATCATAAAACGTTTTATCTATTTTAGTTCATGTTTCCTCACTGATAAGATCTAAATTTAAACAACACAATTTATTTAGATCAGAAAATAACTTCATTCGTGTTGGAAGTAAATTCCGTAAGAAAGGACCTAAAATCTCAATAGAATTTCATCATATGCACCCGATGTACGGGCTGGAACACAAGTTTGACTATGACATACAGTTATTGGAACTGAAACGTGGCTTAAGATTTGGGAGGACCGTATCCGCTATTAAAATCAGTGACGGACCCTATGGAGACAGTATAAATGTATGCGGGTGGGGTTATTCTAAGGAAAAAGTAAGTAGATACATATTTGTTTAATATATATTAAAATTATGCAGGTTTAAATACTTTACTACGACCCGTTACCGGCAGTTAAATAAATTGACAGCTATACATTTTTAATATAGCGCCATCTACCGGTATTTATAAGTTTCAGAGATTCAAATGGATCTTTTGATGAGAAAATGTTATACTACAATTCAAAGTAACCTATCAAGCCTTAAAAGTGTTTTCAGACACAAATATCATAGCATGAAATGGCTTCGTTACGTCGTGAAAGATGGACAAACAAACGCATTTTCGGGCTTTTAACATTAGTGAGGATTATGCTATAATATTATAATCAGACCAATTATCCTTTTTTTAAATCAATCTTAATATATGTAAACAACGTGTCATATTATTTGTCCGCGATGGATTCCTTAACTACTCAACCGAATTTAATCAAATTTAAACACCACATACAGTTTGATCCAACTTAAAAGAGAGGATCGTGCTAGTAAATGTCAAAATAATACAAATATATTTCATACTAACGCCCCGCGGTTTCACCCGCGTATGTCCTTATCCCGTAGGAATATCGGGATAAAAAATTGCCTATATGTTATTCCAGTTGTCCAGCAATTAACTTACCAAATTTCATTGCAATCGGTTTAGTCGTTTTTGCGTGAAAGAGTACCAAACACACACAAATCCTTATTAACTTTGGCATTTATAATATTAGTAATATAGAATTAGTAGGAAGGATATTTCAGACCAACAATTTATCTTGTATAGGTCTTATAAAACAGAAGGATATAATAACAATAGTTCCGTTATTCCAGGGCCATTACCAAGAGGTCCTGCAGCGAGTTAACATTGCAATCGTATCTTTATCTCAATGCCAGACGGTTCAAAATAAATGGTACAATCACTCTCTGACAAATAGAATGTTCTGCGCCGGTGATAGTCATGGGGATGCTTGCCAGGTAAAGAATATTGTATAGATTTTGAACCAAAATTATTTATACTGGTATAAATATCTGTATAAATAATTTTGGTTATAATTAATACAAATTTGTAGATAACACAAAGACTTTTATTTCTTTTTTATATTTTGAAAGTGTGAAAGTGTGCAATAATGAATAAATAAATAAATATACACACACATGCACACAGATAGAGACGTACCAATACACACACAAACATACAGATGTATGATGATTAGCAGATGCTAAAAACAGAGTAAACGTAAGGAAATTATTTCATCCTGACGATCCTCATCAGGATAAAAGACGAAGTCATGGAATTATTAATACTTTGAAAAACTGTCCGTTTAATGTGAGTCAAAATCGAGTAAAAGGACTTGGTTACATACAAACAAACAGTTAAACATAACACAAGTATATATTTATTGTTAAATGTGATTTATGAAACACTATCTGCGTCCCGCGGTTTCACCCGCATAAGTCTTTATCCCGTAGGAATATCGGGATAAAAAGTAGCCTTTATGTTATTCCAGTTGTCCAGCTATCTACGTAAAAAATTTAATTGTAATCGGTTCAGTAGTTTTTGCGTGAAAGAGCAACAAACACACACACAGCCTTACAAACTTTCGCATTTATAATATTAGTAGATTTTTCAGGGTGACAGCGGTGGCAGCGCAGTATCATACAGCCAATTGGTAGGTATTTCTTCCTTCGGGTACGGCTGCGGGCGACACCTGCCTGGGGTCTACATTAATGTCTCCAGCCCCAAAATCAGACTCTGGATTAGACAATTCACTGGAATTTGAGTAAAAATACATAAGAAAAGAAAATAAAAAGAAATAGAGAGGAAATTGTAGAAACTCCCTTTACTTATATCTCTTAACCAGCTCCAAAAATAGTTAATTTAATAGAATAATTACGCATGTTTTGTAGATAATCTTAAGAAGAACCAAACGATCGTCCCGGCTCCGCCCGGATATCAAAATTCCTGTTTTATCCCAAGTGCATCTAATCAGGATAAGAAGTATCCTATCACCCAAATCAGCTCATACCCTGTCTGTATATCAAATTTTATCAAAATCCGTTTGTCGGACAAACATCTAAACAAACAAAATTTCAAATTCATAATATTAGTGTTATATTGCGATAAATTTTTATAATGACCTCCGTAGACCTCCTAGCGTTAGGTTGCGAGATAGTAGCGTATAAGTAATTTTAGCTGGAACTCATTTTCACGTCTTTATTACAACTAAAAAAATTCAGCAACCTAAGAATTAACACACAGACAAATCTGGACTGTATTATGTCATAAGTAGCTTACTAAGAAGTTTAATTGAATAAATAAATGTTTGAGTTCATTCATTAAAAGTTCCGTATCCATAAATTATAGTAATTAAAAAGTAAAAAATATTCGTTATCATATCATGTACACAAAGATCTTGTAATAATATTAAAATCATATAAGTTTAGCTAGTTTTCGCAGTAAATTAGATAGCGCAGTCGAGGAATTGTGTTTTGAATTGATTCATTCTGTGTTATATCTTTTAACAGACATTACGCTATGTAGTATTACAATAAATTTTCACAGTGACTGAAAATACGAGTAATAATATTAAATCGCACTCCAATTACCGGAGTTAAATCAATCTTGAAAACGACCACATGGGAGGTCAAAAAAAAATCATCAAAGAATCATCGAAACGGTTTAAATGTCAATGGTCAATAAATACAGTCGAAATGATCCTCCTTTTTTGAAGTCGGTACGAGTATTAAAATCTAGTGTATATTCTTTAGATTAGGCATTTAATATTGTGTAATTTGGACGTGATCAATTTCTAGGCAATTTAGTGTAAGTACCAAGTGATAATCAGATTTTATCTCGCATTATCAGTTGAAATCAGAGCAAGTTCTAGCGTCAGCTGGTAATCAATAGTCTGTCCTCAATAAGCTCTAATGACTTTTATTTTTATACCTTAGGTAGGTACCTTTTATTTAATTTTAAGCCCTATGTTCATTATCTTGCTTTTTTAATCAGCCATGGTTGTCCCCCTGCTGGGCAAAAGCCTCTCTCCCCTCAGTCCACATCTCCCTATAGAGAGAAATTTTCTTATCTTGCTTAATATAAATATTTTCATTTTCTCTCTGTAGTTACAAACCGTGGAAAAGAAAATCTACCTCTTCTATCTACATCTTTCTGTAGGTATGCTCAAACTAAATTCTGGAATGATAGAACCGACAATAGTTATAGGACTTACACCGAAAGATACAAGACAGAGGCCTCTACTTGTTTAAGTTAATTTTAGTTCATTCATGTCAAAGTATGACCTCATTTATTTATTGTTTTATGGTACAAATAGACTAAAAAAGGCAGTTAATAAATCTTTAACGCGCCTAGGTTTAGCCTAAATACCTAAGTGATGAAATGACGATATAAATTTATCAGGCGTTCATAAATCTCTTCAAATAATATAAAACTTAAGAGTTTGTACGCGCTAATCTCTGGACAGGATCTCACAAATCATTTTCTCACATTTGAATGTGTTTGTGATCTTTTAGTGCTATAGCGAAGTCAGGGCGGACTACTAGTTTAAAAGTTGGTAAAGGATATTGCAAGAGGTTTGGAGTGCGTGGAGTAAAAACAACACTTCCTTTTAAATAAGATTTTTTCATGTCATACCAATTGAGCTGGTGATTCGCCTGATGGTAAGTGATCACCACCACCCATGAACATTTGTAGAGGTAGTGCTTCTGCGAATGCACTGCCTACTTAAAAGGTGTAAGGCATAAAGGACTGACGACAGTAAAGAAGGACTGGGAGGGGTAAGGAATAGGAAACTGGTTCGAGTTCCCGAATTCCCCAATGCCGTAGGTAACACAGTAGCATGCTACTATTTCACACCGGTTCTATGGGGTGGTGGTAATACCCTGGTACGAGCAAGAAATCGGGACACGATTCGTACCGAAGCGTGATCGACTCAGTTGCCCCCCTATGGCATAAAAAAATAATACTATCAAAGAAAAATTCATATTTGATCAGATAAACCCAACTTGGTGAAAATTATAAGGGAACTGTCCAGAAATGAGGTTTACGCCCCTAGGCCATGTGCCCTACGCAGACAAATATGTTCCAACCGAATAACTTTCAGATCATTTGCTTTAACTGCTCAATGTTCGCAAAAGTTTTTAAACAATGAGAAGATTTCCAAATTAAAAACTTTTAAACGGGATTTTAAACGCGATTTATTCATTATATTATTAGCCCGACGTGTATAATACTCGCGTAAAATCAAACACAAGAAAATACAGAGAAGATTGTTCTTAAAAAATAAACTACACTAATAATAGAAAACTAAAGGTGTTTTAAGCGCGTTCAAACAAACTGCTTCTTCATATATTAGATTACATTCATACATACATAATATACCAACTAATGAAATATTCGTATCGCATGCAAAGATAATTAATTCGATATCCACAATTGGATCAGTAGTTCAAGAGATTACCACACACACACCTACATATAGATTTATTATAATCCTATCATGGTAAGATTGAATTACAATTTGCACCACGGACGTCACCTTTCACTTCGATTAAAGCCGTCAAAAATCATTTAGCTATTTTGGTAAATTTTAGTTTAATTGTATCGTCACTTAACATACAAGCGGTATACCCCCGCTTCCCCGCTACATATACATCATCATCATTATTATTCGTTTTTTAATGTCCACTTCTGAACACAGGCCAATATGTATTTATATATATTGACTGTGTTGTGATTGAAATCGTTCCAGCCCTTTAAACTTTAATTTTTAGTTTTATAACATTGAAATGTTTTATAAATGAGAAATTTTGAAAGAATAGAAAAAAATTTTTGATTGATGACATTGATCCTGCCTCGTGATCAAATTTTTTCTATTCTTTCAAAATTTCTCAAACCCTTTAACTTCTTATAGCCCAAGCATCAGTTTGCATATGATGATTACATATTCAGTATTTCAGTATCACGTTTTTATTTAAGAACATTTTAAACATTAATATTTTTGTAATTTGCTTGAATATTGCTTGGCAGTTATAACTTTGAGCCACAAGGCAGCTATTTATACAAACTATTTCATCACTTTTAACCTAGTCAATTAGTACAGAAAAATATGCAACAAATAAGTTATATAAACACCATAGCTTCACAATAAAGTTGATTGGATATAAAAATCCTAGTGAAAAATATCCACACCACCCCCATGTAATGTAATTATAGGTGTTCAATTTTGTATACGTATTTTATAGTGTGGGGGCACCCCCCTCCCCCGTGGGGGGATCGTCATCATGACTGCGCAGTTGCTAGAAAGGGACGGCAATACAAAAATCTATCTAGGTACGCTATAGTGCTACGCAGTTAATATGGGCAATTTTTACTTTACTTGATGTATGCGAGGCGTTAAGCTCATGTTATATAATTATATATTCTCTTTATATGAGTATATAAGGGATATTTTTGCTTTATTATGTGCTATCAATTAAAAGCAGCGCAGTTGAAAATAACGCGTCAATAGTAATTGAACTACATACATAAAAATATACTAAAAAGACATGTTGTATCTTTCTTCCTCATGTATTGGAGTTTATAATAACTAAATTATAGTGTCATATACTAGTTCGAATCTGCGTCTTCACTTGCGTGGTACCCGGCTAGACTGTACCCTATGTGCTTATCCAGACTATAATCTATATCTGTTCTAAATTTCATAAAAATCCAATAGAGGTTTATGCGTGAAACAGTATCAAACATCCATACATACTAACAAACTTTCGCGTTTCTTATATTAGTGAGATTTGTACAAAAATTATTGTATAAAACTTGAAATACAATATACTTCTTGTAATGTTGCGAATAAGTTCCTGTTTTATATATTATAACAATTATTGAAGAATAAAGAAGAAAGTGCTTTCATATCCAAAAACTTAAGGTATAAGAATAAATAAAAAAAAAACAAACATAATTCAACCAAAACTAGACTTACAAAAACCATGAATTCCAATTTCAGCTTTTCAATATTAATTATGTTAATTTTGCGTTACAAAAAAATTATATATATAAGAATGTTTAATATAAAAAAATCCGTCTGTTTGTTCTGTTCAACTCGATCTCTTCTGAACTGATTTTGACGGAACTTTCACTGTCAAGAAGCCTATGTTAGTATACCACTCGTCCTATACACATTTTTTTATTGCGGAAATAGATTTTCGAAAAATTTATGTTTGATACCCATATTGTAAGCAAGCAATTTCTAGTATGTATTGATATAAATTAACCTTACGCTTTTAATATTAACACCAACATCGATAATCACCAATTAATAAATATAACTTTAAAATATTCAACTAAATTATCTCACTCTTATACGGTATACGTAAGGAAATCATTAAATCCTGGCGATCCTAGTCAGGATACTAGGAAAACATGAAATTATTGTATTGTTACCAATGCTTGATAAGTGTACAAAGTTTGAAATAAATGCCCAATTAAATTGGTTAAAAAACGAGTCTAAAAAATACGACATACAATACTACATAAATAATTGATTTTTTTTTTAATTAAATATATATGTATAGCTTATAAAAGCGTAAACATAGATCTAAAACACCGTCGGAGTATGTTGAAAAACTAAACTCCATTAAATTACCTCAAATGGGATTTGAACTCCGAACAAAAGCTTTATATACTGAATGATGAATATAACAATATTGTAATGGTGATATTAATCGTTGGATCGCCGCGAAATCTGTGCAAAATACTAACGTATTATATATTAATGCATACAAAATGGCCGCTGCTACAAATATACATGGCGTTTAACGCGGCTCCGCTTTGTTTTAATTCTCTTTCTGTTGTTGATTCTTTCTTGTTATTTATATATAAATATTGGATGAATTGCTTATAATATATTTGAATTAACTGGTTAATCGTAAACATCGAATGGTTATTAACTTTTTCAACCGATCTAAAAAAATAAGTCTTTTTTTGTGTGTTTGCAACCTTAGAACTTTATTGCGCCTTTAAATACATCATAAATCACCTAATAAAACAAAAATATAATGATAACATCAAGCAATTTTTGATATATTCTAAATGAAATTTGAACGAAAACCAATTGAACATTTTCATTTAAACTGAATCTTTTGTGATAAAACTTTATGTAACCAACAGGAATAGAAGCGACGACCCCTTTGAATATATGATTTGTCTAGTAATTGAATACCAGACCCCTCGTCGAGACCTATGTATTGAGGTAGGTCAGTATATGTTGTTAACATAATACCTATAAGTTTATTAACATTTTCCAATTTGTTCTTAGATTATTTCTATCTATTGGACTATAAAATAAACTTCTAAATAACAGGGTTCAGTGGGTTAAGCTATTAATGTATATAAGTCATTATTGATTCCAGCGGCAGTAATAGAAATCTGTAGGTAATCCAGAGATTTTTAATGTTAGGGAACATACAATTAACTTTTAGGATTAGTGGTTTGACAACCTTTTGGTCCATATTTGTCGGTTCGTTCAAATAAATTTAGATATGTATGTAAAACTACTGAATGCGTTAAAAACCAGATTAAATTATCCATGCGAAGCAAGAGCTACTTTCAACACAAAATGGCGGATCAGATTTAAATGAAATTATTCAAAATAACCGAACATAATTTCGATGATATAACAAAATTCCAATCGATTTGTGCTTCGCTAGAATTAATAACAAATAGTTTAAACTAAACGCACACATGCAAACGCAGTTCGTAAATTGAATTCCTTCCCGCTATACATGTAGAGTTTTATAATACACAAAATCATTATTTGATGATTTCGAGGTGTACGCGAGTCATTGGGATGGGGCAGGGGGTTCCCCATCCCACTTTATCAGGCACCATTGCAGCAACTATGCATTTCTCAGCCAGTGTGCCTAGCGTGGCTGATGACAACGCGTGTATAACACCTACGCAACGCGCAAAAAAAACCTACCGCGCAAAAAATACTTCAAAAAAATAAACAAAAAAACAAAAAATAAACCATTTCAAAACGGCCTAAAAAATTATCGAAAATTTCATATACCAATCTTTTGGTTTTCAAAATTTTTCGAAAAATCGCGCGCATGCGTCCGAGTCACCGCCCGCTGACACATTCAAGAGGATAGTTTTACGCAATAGACTTTATTCAGTTTTTTCACATAATCATCATAGATTTTAAGTGATTCCATTAATCAATAGAAATCAGCAACACTTGAACGCAATAGAACGAAACACCGGTTTAATTTTGTAAACTATAAACTAGTGTTAAGGCAACTGAGAGGCAGCTCACCTTGGATCTGTTGTACCAGGGCTAACAAACATCTGCAACCATCCGGGAGGAGCCGCTGAACCATTACTAATAAGAAGAAACAAGTGATCCATGGAGACAGGAAGAAGAAGACGCTGTCGACTCCATACATGCAGATCACACTAAGTTAAATGCGCAAGAAGCTAAAACCCTCCAAGATTTTATAGCAAAGGGGAAATTAGCAATAAACAAATAACAACAACAGCCATTTGACGATAAAGAAACACGTTTTTTCGCAATAGAACAAGTTTTACGTTTATATCAACCGTTATTATAAAGGAGCAATAGAAAAGAGAATTTAAACGTTTCAGTTCTTTGAGTACATTTAAACAACCTGGTTATTTTTGGAACTTTACGATTCAGTTAAATTGATTTTTATATACAGACTCTCCATATATATAGTGAAAAGTAATTTAGTGAAAGACTTGGACTACTGTTAAGGCTAAGTGATATTTGAGACTTTTGGCAAATAATTTTTGGAAAATTTTCGACCAATTTCATCCACCGATCCAGATTGTACGGAAGATGAAGACAAATTAAGCAAACCATTCTCGTGCCTTAAATTGGCCTTAAATTAATAGTAAAAAGGGTAAGATAAAAAGCCAAAAAAGTTACAAAAAATATCTAAATTAAACTGTTTACCTACCTGTTGAATCGATTTCTAGATTTCTTTAATAGTACAAAATTAAAAGTAAATTAATATTAAGACTTAGTTAAATGTTTTTGTTATATCTATACCTGTAATGTTTTATATATTATATAAAATTGTACGGGCTTAAAATAATAAAAATACACGGATATACAATAAATGAAGACAATACAAAGACAAACGAATACTAAAACATTCAAGATACCATAAAACACGACAATCTGCCGACCAAAACTCTTCGAGAGAAGCAAGCAAACCCGTAGGAAGTCTTCTACAAATAGAAGCTATTTTTCAAGGTGAGTCTTTTATGTTTTCAGATGAAATTGTCTTATATTGTATATTTGCAAATTTTTCAATATTGGAAACATGCTTCTGGACGTATAATGAGCGTCCATGTCGAAGCCGACTCAAATTAAGTCCTGTTTCTATCTCGCTTGCACCCGCAGAGACTCCCGTAGCGTCGATGCTATCAACTTCATTAGCACTCAACTGAACTACCTTCATTATTTTATCATGTTCATTAACTTTATTTTTAATTTCTCCTAATGAATGCCTATAAAAATTATCATCTCCATTAAGTTGTAATATTTTCTTATCGTCATTATCGTCAAAATTAGTGTTAGACGAGCGAAAAAATGGCGTCCTTGAAACCGTGTGTCAAAGTTAAATTTCTTGAAGCGTAAACGACACCTCGTGTGCAATATCCAATGCCAAGAATGGCATAGAAACATTCGCCTAACTTTCGTTTTCGTCAAGTCAAGTTCAGGTTTTGCCGATGATTCGAGGAGGGTGGAGTGCGCATGCCTGAGTCATCGCAGTCATTGCCCAGCCAAATTATTGATTGCGGGTAGTCGGAAAACTGCGGGAGGAAGGGGGATCGTCATTTACCAATGTGATAGTTTTCACAACGCTCAATTATGTAGGGAGGCTGGGAGTTGGGGGGAAAAAATGTATATATCAATATGGCGGATTTCAGCCGATTTTGTATTAAATTCTATCAGGGACGTTTGCGTGTTCGGAATTTATGGCGGGGCTTGCAGCGATGATGGGTTTTCATTACGGCATGCTTAAAATTAAATTTTAAATTTTCGTCCGCCATCATCAAAGGTCTGCGCTTCGATATTTTTATTGTATGCAT
>NC_052129.1:1753552-1762940 GCF_012273895.1 Zerene cesonia | reverse complement strand
GCATGCTTAAAATTAAATTTTAAATTTTCGTCCGCCATCATCAAAGGTCTGCGCTTCGATATTTTTATTGTATGCATGATGGATACATTATAAGGGACGAGTTCTATTATTTCGTTAGGGGGTAATAGCTGATGATTGTTTTGAAGCAAAGAGTGACGGTCACTTAGCAAGTTTGACTCCATTGAATTTCGAATACTTTTTTAAAGCATTTGATTGGTATTTGTAATTTTTAAATGAATAGCATCTACATTGTTTTTTTATTTTTATTTTCCTGTATTGTTAGGGTTGCCTGGTAGAGATCGCTACCTAGCGATAAGGCCGTCCTTTGCGAATTTAATTTAAGATTTTTGTACGCCTGTTAGTTTTTGATTTTTTACGCAATAACGAATTTTCATTCATTTCATTCATAATAAATGAATTGAAATGTTTTGCCGGTTTAGGACTATTGCATATTTCAAAACGAATTCCGAAGATTTTTTTATGCATATTTCAGCTTAAACATTTATCTTTATAACTATATTTATGTGTATAGTATGTTAATGGTTATGCGAAACGAAACAAAAATGATTATTCAGGAGTCATCGTGTAGGTCTAGAAAATAAAGCCTAATCGTTAACAGATGCAAAAGATCTGATATGCAATGTTTATAATAAATTTTAATTTCGTCGCATAAATAGATTGATCTGGCAATTTTTTCCGGGCGAAGGTTAATATAATACGAGTCGTTTAGGATATATTTCATAAAACAAAATCTACAAAATTCCCTCTATTTTATGAGCCTGATATTGGAGTCAGAATCTAAAACTATCAGAACTTAATTCTAGGATGATTCCATTTACTTTTATTACCTACGTTCCTGAATCGTAATAGCAGCACTTTCATCAAAGATAAAGTTAATTTTTTGTCGTCCAATCATCGTTTATCAATCAATTAGACATATGATCAATAAGGTAATCAAAAAAAGCATAAAAAAACACCTCTACCAGCTTCTTCCGTTTCTTCATTGTTAGAAGAATAATAAATCTTTTCTATAAAAATGTTACCGACTTTCTTGGGATGGGATGTGATGTGATTTGATAGTATAATCTTTGGATGTTCTGCTCTAGATTCTAAAATGTAATCACATTTGGTTGTATTTTAGAATCTACAATTTCCTAACGAAATAATTTCATATCGAACACAACCATCACGTCAATTGGTTGAAAACCCACAACAATAGAACAAAGCCAACCAAAAACAGCAATATTGAGAACCTGCTTCTCTCTGAGAACAACGTTTAAAAAAGTTATTTTTTAATATAAAAAAGTCGAAGTATTATTATCATAGTATTTTCTTGTGTTTGATTTTACGCGAGTATTATACGTTTTTGAAATTAAAAACTTTTTAACAGATTTTAAACGCGATTTATTCATTATATTATTAACCCGACGTTTCGAACACTTTACAGCGAGCGTGGTCACGGGGAGACTGAGATGTTACATGTCTTGAAGGTCATAAAAAGGTTTTAATTTCTAAATATTATTATCATATTTTGTTGATTAAACAATTCCTCAATTTCATTGAACTTACAAATGGTTATCACAAAAAGCTTTCCTTTGATTGGTTTAATATAATCTTAAGAAAACATAATATGCAGTATATTATCACTCTACTATGTTTAAATCGTGTCTCTTTTATCGGATTGATGTTTTAAATACTTAGTTTTCTTATAAAAATTACCTCATATAAAATCACTTAAGCAGATACTTTTAATGAAGCTATCTTTAGTATTATACTTGCCATATAAGCAATGCTCTTTTATTATAATTCCAAAATATCCCAGCGCCTGCCCATTTTGGTTAGCAATAATGTTGTTAAGTTGAGTTACTAAACATCTTCGCTTATAAAGAAAAATTACATCTATTTGGTAACTAGGTCCTAATACTCAAAATATTATGGAAATATTTTTCACATTATACTTCGATATTTCCTCTTTTTAAGATAAGTTATGATTTTCTGTTTAACTTTTATATCACGTTTCAATTAAACGATATAATTTAGATTATTCTCATGATAACATTTTGGGTTTCAATACTTGATTATAAAATTAACACACTTCTAACGCTCTCTTCCTCTAATATAATAAATACTCCTGTTTTAATCAAATCTAATCCATTAGTCGCATGAATTGGTCTAGAAATGCATTTTCTGAGAATAGCTGGTCAATATCCAATCGAAGTATTGTTTTTGTATTGGCATGGAATATAAAAATAATTGAAGATTAAAATTTGTTCTCGATAGGAGATACATTATAAATTTCGTGTGTTAATCGATGTGTTTTGAATCGTTTCAGAATCCCATTCAATAATATGTAATTAATTCTTTAAATGCAGGTACAAACAACTTAAAAATCATACTATAACTAGTTAAAATATTTCTATAAATAGTTAATGACATGCTAATTGTATCCAAGAAACTATTTTTAACCGAGAGAGTGTGGAAAATATTAAAATATGAAGCAAATGATTAAACAAAAGTACTAGATAACATTCTTGTTTAGTGGCTTGGAATGTGACGTTTGCGCTTGAAGAATCCTCGGTAAAAACTGTGAGTGAAGTCTAGTGTGTACACACTGAAAGATACTCGACTAGAGATTATTTATATTTAACTTGCTGCGCCCCGCGGCTTCACATAAGTCCGTATCTCGTAGAAATATCGGGATAAAAAGTTGCCTATATGTTATTCCAGTTGTCCAGCTGTCTACGAACCAAATTGCATTGCAAGCGGTTCAGTTGTTTATGAAAGAGTAACAAACACACACACATCATTACAAACTTGCGCATTTATAATATTAGTAGGATACTGTGTTGAATTGGAAGGTCTTCTTGGTACAATGGTTGATGAAGAAACGTGGCATCCCGGTTTCTATTTCGACACTAACAAAAGAAATTCGTTCGGCAGGATACAGTAGTAGGCATATTTGTAAGAATAGGGTTATGTGAAATCGATTGTTCGAATGGGATGCGAAACTTCATTTGTGATCGAAAACAGTAGCTTGCTTGACAAACCTAGCAGACTGTAGAATCTGTGGATGATGGCACTCATGATGCTATTCGAATTAACTTTTAGTAAAATTACTTTAATTATTTTTCAATACGAGTACATCAATCTTAAAAGTAGGCCATAGGTTAAACGAATTCTTTGCACTCATTTAAAACTTTAAAGTCAATTATATGAGAATACTTATATATAGAAATTAAATATGAAATAAAATTAATTCCCATTTCCCTTGGTCACGCCATCACGTGTGAAAGACTAGACGGATTTCAAAAATTCTCTCACCATTATAAAGCTGCAATTACATTGAGTGACATAGGCTATATATATACCACGGGTGAAACCAGGGTGAATAGGTAGTATAACGATAAAATATCAACAAACGAAGTGGAGTGCCTTCCACTCAATCGTGCAGCGTCAATTTTCTAACGCCATTAGCACATACACGTGTTTTTGTGAAAGAAAAATCTCTTTTATTACATTACGTCGTGTCGTCCTGTGTTTTGCATACATTTATGGTACAGTTAGACAATGAATGGTTTACAATTTTATGGTACCGTATTCCGGGTGTTTGATTTGCGACGTACGTTTTTGCTGGATGTTTCTGGAAAATTCTAATGTTCGATTTTCAATGTTTGCGCATACATACGCATTGGTTTTGTGTGTAATGAAATTAAAGGTCGTGATCTGTACATCTAATATATAGATTTAATCCTGTCTTATGTACTTGTATATATTATACTCTAGATTATTATTGCGTATTTTCTACTAAGAAATGTGGCATGCTTTTTTTTAAGACAAATTGTTCAAGCATTCCTATAATAATTGTAATTATAATAATCTAAAACTTTTCATCATCTAACTGAATGAATCTTTTGCTAGAATAAGCATTTTTTTTAATTAAATCGATAATTTCATAATACATGAAACATCAAAATGCTGTTATGCTTTTAAGATTATCTTTAATAAAACCCTATTTATAAAAACTTATTTCAATAATTTCGAATTTAGAATATCCTCTAAGCCGTCGAAGATATATTTGATACCATACAGTTATCTCGCTTGCACGTATACCACTAGATAAGGACCAAAATAGCCTTCCGTAAAACAGACCCTAAAGGTAGATAAGAAATGTAACTGAATTCCAATTAATTAATACGGGAATTGGAAGAATGCTAGCGGTGTTAAGGACCCTATACATTTTCTTAATCTATACAGTATTATACGCGTGAAAGTTTATCATGCTATGTGACAATAAACTACTGATCAGGTCTATATGAGATATTAGGAATAGAGATAGAGATAGATTAGGAATAGTCTGGATTGGAATATATGATCATTTACTTGGCAGCTGAAAGAAGTATATTTTTTTAAAATAGCCTTCGTACTTTGTAACTGGCTTAACCCTACACCAATGATGACATTTTTCATAAGTTTTTCATGTAAAGTCTTTAAAAAAAATATAGTAATTAAATTTGAATTCGAATTCAATTTATCATTAACTAATCAATACCAGAATCAAAGATAATGTAATCAAAGACTATTGTACATAGGTCTTTAGACCTAACTTAAATACTAAGCCCTAATCTATAGCAGCTGGATAACTGTTAATAAATATTTTTAGAAATTTCACTATCACCAATTTGTATTCAAAGTGCTTCGTTTCATTGGAGTAACAAATTTAGTAATAATTTGATATCTTATCCCTTTTTAATGACTAGTCTCTCAGTCGGTTTTACTCGCATTAACCCGTGATACAAACTAAATTAAAAATTATAGTAAGAAAGGTGTAGTGCTGGTGTTTAAAAAGTTGTTAAATTTGGTTAAAACGGATTTTTCTAATTATTAGAATGCAGTACAAATTCATTTACAATACCTCAAATTATGAAAGACTACAGCTTATTATTAAAAAGGCTTACGCATTATTTTATAGCATAATATTTAAAAATTAAATTCGTACATACTATAATCTTATAAAATATTATCTTAATATAATATATAAATTATAATCTTATAAAACATAATCTTAATATAATAATATAAATTACGTCACTTTGTTGTCCGCGGTGGACTCCTGAACTACTCAACCGATTTTAATCAAATTTGCACACCATGTGCCGTTTGATGCAACTGAAAAGATAGTTTATATCATTTCAATTACGTTAAATGACTTCCCGGGCGGAGCCGGGGCGTGCAGCTAGTTATAAAATATAATATACGTATATTATCTTATTAAACATTAAAACCTTAATTTACTTGCACTAAAGTGAAGAATCTCTTCTCTAGAATAAATTGTTTAATTAATTATCATTTATAGCAAAACTAAGTTTCTTACTCACCTACAATTATTTAATTAATTTGAGATATTACTTTTAATAACAGACAATAACATTTTTATTGCATTATATTTAACAACCATTATCACTTAGCATTACAAGACGTAATGCTTTATCTGTATTATTACAAGAATAAAAAAAATATAATGTTTTCATAATAAAATCTCCCAAATACGTATACAGAAGGCGACCCAAATAGCAATATTTATCCCTATCAGACTCTATCAACGCTAATTCCCCACAATAGTACCAATAACAGTAATTACAAAACGTTAAAGATTTCTACGCGTCCTAGAAACGAACGCCCACGGTCTAGCATTTCTTTCTATACCTAATACATACCTAGCTAAAATTCATACTGAATAAGTATAAGAACTAGCTTCTAAAAAAGGAATCGAAGTGAAATATCACAAGTCCACTCTATTATTTTAAGAAATATAAGCTCTATGGTATTGTGATAAGGTTGTATATTTAATGTCGGTTCGATGCGCGTGCGTCGTATTGGTACGGGAAGTTATATTGCAGGCCAATGCACGATGCATACAACTAATAGTGTTGTGCTTTGCATTGAAATAACGATAGTGTTGTTTCGCAACGAATGTCGATAACTTTTTCATTTAAATGTTTAAAATGAAATTTTAAATTGTGTATAAATCAATTTAATTGTTGCAAATGAAAATAATTTTAAAAGAATATTCTAAAACATTGTGTTATGTAAATCAACAGTTTTTTTAATAATTTGAATTACCAGCAATATTTCTTGCAGCATGTGAAAACTATTTATTATTTATAGTTAAATAGTATACCTTCTGTAAAATGCATAGTTTTTCCCGTATCATTCAATACCGGTATTTTACAACGTTGAAGTAATTCGTTATTATAACATAATATAACGTAGTTACGAGTATAACGGCCGCCTCAGCGCTCGATATAGGCTAAAACATATTATTATATGCAAGACGTTTCTTGTACTTCGCGAAAACTAGGGCTGCTCTTACCGTTACTTTTTAATCGATTTATCGATATCTTTTTGCTTTTTAATTAACGTGTTCTTTGTGAAAGTGCTGTAGTTGTCATAATTATAAACGAATTTTTAAATTCATACAAAACTATAGAAGAAAACAAGAACACAATGATGTATTGTTAAGTTATATTTATTTTAAATTGTCAAAATGTTTAAAAGCACTTCGCTTATTACTAACATAATCATACCTATTGATAGTATTTATACAATAATTCTTCTTAAATATAACCAAAGAAACAAAACAATATCCTCATTTAAAATAGACGATGCATAAAACATTTCAAATATACACAAGAGCGCTTCGCTCATGAACGTACATAAATTTTCTGAAGATGATTTAGTTTCTAAATCCTAGCACAGCCCTATGCCCCGCAGGCAAATATGAACGAATGTAAGTTGACTTAGAATAAGTATGTTCCTGCAATCGAGAGTCGGCCAGTGTTAGATCATAATGTGTTGAAAGTGCATGCGCGCAACACTACGCCGCAAAACAATGAAAACTCATTGGCAATTTTCGAAAATTTCAAATTAAGAACGCTCTGATTTGCCAACGCGGCAGCGCGAGAAAAAGGCGCGGATTCCGTGTTCGATATTCGAAAATGTGACATTGACAATCGCGCGCCACCAAATTTAAAAGTGACAGCGCATTAGAACGTGGAAATGGAGATTTAAAATTCGCAAAACGCCATTATTCCGTGAAATTGGAAAAATGTAATAAATATCTTACGCAATGAGAGAATAAAAAATGTGTGCGTAATTTTAAGATAAGGATTTTGGCGCGCGTTTCTTGGACGCGGTGTTTGTTAAAAGTTACAGACTTTAAATAAAGTTTGTGTGTCAGTTACGAAGGTTAAAGGAAAAAGGTTAGTGCTTTGTTAAGTTTAAAAATTAAGAAAATAACCTAATATTCGAAATAAGAATTATGCGAGTGATAAAAATAGCGAATGGATGAAGAAAGCGGATGTGTATTTATAGAAAGGACATAATGAATAAATTTAATGTTATTTTGCATTTTAAATAGGATAAAGTTGTAAATAAAAAATGGGTTTCAAATTTTTTAAAAGATTGAGGGATTCTTTAATTCCGTATGCTAATATGCGTATATATAATTAAATATAATTACATTTAAGTAAAGTTTTATTATCTCGGTATGTACGTAAGTTCTGCGCGGGAGTCGAAAGTATTTCGAGATTGCATTTAAAATTGCTTTAACAAAGAAGTTTCATACACTGAAAATAATTGAAGCCTTTATAATTTTTATATTATTTATCAATAAATAAGATTTATATAAAGATAATTGTTATCATTAAAATAGATTTAAAGTACGATGATAGGATATCAATGTAACTTTACAACTAGTTTTTAAACGGAATTTCCAAAATTTATTTTGTCCGCATTAAGATATTTATATCCAATTTAAACTGTTAAAAAAATTGGATTTACAATGTAGTATAAAATTATTATTATTACATTTTTAAAAAATATAATGAGTTTACTAGCTAAAGAGCGAATATCCATTTAAAGCATTCATCTTATTAAATATGGTATTGTACATTAATTTTTATTTATTTTTGAATTTGAAAGCAATTAAATTATTGATTTCAAAATAATTTAATTACATGCATTTTGAAAATGAATAAGAAAGCTTGTGCATTTAATAAAGTATTTAGGTAATTAATTTTTGTTCAGACATTATACTATTGGTATTAAATTGTAAGCTATGCTGAGTTAGTTATCTCTTATAGACAACTTCAAGACAAAATATAATTTATAATGATTCATATTTAATAAAACGGATAAATGTTATACTCGAGATAAGAAAAATAATTGGAAAAGCCCATAAACAAACATAACATCATGAAATCATTAAAATAATAGACGGAAAATGAATAAGAGTCGTAATGTTTCCTTTTCGTAGAGTTTTAGTGATGCGCGTGCGCAAAATTTATAATTCTTTTTATTAAGTTACACTTAACATTCAATTCCCACAATAAATCGCTTTTAACTTCAATGAAGAGGGATTTATTTCCGAAACATTTGCGTGAAATGAAATACAAAATTATTATGTACTAGCTGCACGCCCCGGCTCCGCCCGGGTTGACATTTATCGTAACTAAAATTATTTAAACTATCCTATCTCTCAAGTTGGATCGAACTGCACATGGTGTGCGAATAACAATCGGTTAAGTGGTTTAGGAGTCCATTGAGGACAAACATTGTGACACGAGATTTATATATATTAAGATATACCTTAATTTCATTCGGTGAAAATTAAACTAAAGCCATTTTAATTTAGGTCCGATGTCAAAAGTATGCAATGTATGTATTTGATATTCGTTGAATGTTTTATCGCATTTTTTACAAAACAAAAAAGGGATGTTTTAAAACAAATATAACATTTTTTGTTTAAGTTGAAACTAGATGAGACATAGACATAGACACGATTTAGAATTTCTATACTAAATATAAGTATACAAAATATTATTATTAACATTCTTTGAGAATAAGATAATGTATAAAAAATCTTTCATAATTTGTTTTTGTTAAGCGCCTGAAACAAAAAGCACTTTAGTTTGAATTTTAGTTTATTGATTGATGAAACTTTGTGTTAGGTTATAGGTTACTTTCCATGCCGAAATTAGACTTTCTAGGGTTGAAATAATTGAGCCAATGTATGTGCGCATGCGCTTACCAACTAATTTACTCGGTTGTATTATACACACTATAATGACATATACCTAATACCTATATCACGTTGACTACCTCTACTCCAACTAACTTCCCTCTTCTCTTTTCAACCTGCTTCAAAAAAGGAAGAGATAAATTTGACTGTTTTTTTAATAAACTGAAAATCTTGCTGAAATATTCAAAGGTATAACGTTAACATCTGTTTGAATATTTTCTCCTTACTAATAGCAGAAGCTGTACAGTTTCCGAAGATAGATAGATCATAAATTACTCTTTAGAGACTGATTAGATTATAATATGGTTA
>NC_052129.1:1669239-1752552 GCF_012273895.1 Zerene cesonia | reverse complement strand
GCACCATGAATGAAGTCCCATAGACGTGGCGTAAGCGTTCAAAATAATGTTGCCAGTATTATTGCCTTAAATGCCCCCAGAGTCGGGGAAAATAGATGTGAACAGAGTTATAGAAAATACCGCTTCATTGCTTGTGTTTAGTTTGAAAACTTTTATTTTAGGGGTATTCAAAGATAATAAACAAATAAATTATTACTCCGTTACGTATAAAGATATCTTATCAGTTACTTAGCATATAGTCCAGTTGTTAATAGTGGTGTGTGAAGGTTGAGTTGTTTAGACGCATTTATTTGATTTATTTAATGCAAGTCTTCATATGAGTCCGTATTTATAATCGTGTTCATGTGACAGTTAGGGGACAACTCGTGACTGATTCGTACAGTATGACCGACCTGTCAAATCTAATTCATATGCTAGGGGTCTTCTTTCGTGGTGTCCTCTAGGCCATTTTACCCGCCAACCATGCGATTAAAGCCTCCCTTCTAATAAAGTAAAATTCACGAAAAGCAGTTTCCGAGAGATGATTACTAAGTGTAAAACCAAGTTTTTTTAACGTTGGTAAATGCATTTACGCTTCCCTCTAAACAGTTTTACTGCATAAGGGGGTACGTGGGACTCAGCGAATTCCACTAAAACCCATCACCGTCCACTTTCAACGGTAGGGATTAACAGATAATGACCATGTTTTATAGTGTACTAGCGGTCCGCCCCGGCTTCACCCGTGGTACATATATAGCCTTCCTCAATAAAGGGGCTATCTAAGACTAAAATAATTTTTCAAATCGGACCAGTAGTTCCTGAGATTAGTGCGTTCAAACAAACAAAGTCTTCAGCTTTATAATATTAGTATAAATTTTCCACTATCTCATGCATATCCTCGGCATTCGAAAGACCGTGTTTTACGTCGGTCTACTGAATATATCACCATAAGCAGTGGACCTACCGACTGAACTCCACCGTGTCCTTCCCACCGCCTCGCCGAGCTCGTGGGAACCGGGACTCAAACCTGCACACTCACCACTGAGCCACAGGTCATCCATCAAATTGCACGCTTTATTAATACATAAGATGCGTTGCGTAATACGACTTAAAGGCAATATGTTACTCGCAGGACGTACGGAGCATGCACGATGAGATCGCGGGTTCGGTTCCATTGTAGGATGGGATTTGACGTGACGTACCTTAGTCGTGTTCGGTTGCTTGGGTTCAGATCAAGTTTTATTATGGTCAAGCTGATTTAGAATCAAAAGGGCGACAGAAACAAATTGTTTTAATTGTATTCTTTAAGAATTTATCAATTACGTTGCTAGTGTTTCCTCACTGTATGTTATATTCTATCATATCTTACATGGTTTTTTCTTATTTCAATATTATTATTAAATAAAACTTCATATTCCAAACTTCCCATCTACTAACATCATCCAATTCATTGTCATCATTTATTTTGCAACAAAATTTATATTCACAATCTATTTTTTTTTTTACTCACGACACGATAAATTCAATTAAGAATCCACTCAAACAATGGAAACGCACAAAATCGCATAGCCGGGCGTAGCTTAACGTAAATTTACATACATTTTAATACAAATAATACGGACTACGGAGTCTTAGAACATTTTTAAAGCACCGGGAATCGAACCGAGATTTCTCGATAAAAAAAACCCGTTTTAAAACCAGTTCTATCGTTATTAGAGCACTCATAAAAACTGGTGGGATTTATTAATATTAATTTCTTAACATCCGCGTGGATTTAATTTTACATCATTTAATGTTTTTTATAATTACAATAAGCTACAATTATGAATTATGAGCCACATTTTTATATAACTAGCTGCGGCCCGCGGTTTCACCCGCGTAAGCCCGTTTCCCGTAGAAATATCGGGTTAAAAAGTTGTATGTGTTATTCCAGTTGTACATCTGTCTGCGTACTAAATTTCTTACTTTAAAAGTTTGTAAGGATGCGTGTGTGTTTGTTGCTTTTTCACGCAAAAATACTGAACCGATTGCAATGAAATTTGGTACGTAGATAGCTAACCAACCTGATATTCCTACGGGATACGGAAAAATGCGGGTGAAACCGCGGGACGCAGCTAGTAAATAATAATTCATTTTGCGATGATTTCCTACTGAAGACGCAGGATCATCATTGCATATCTCTTCTTAATATCAGAATAATCAGTATGTTCGTCCGTCTTTCACGTAGCAATAGATGAATATAGTAACTTCTTATCCAAATCATGTGACACGGACTGTCTGTTTATTTTTTTGTTCTATCAAGTGAAATAAAGTAAGAAATTGCCTAAAATTATCAATATATATCAAAAAAGATCCATATCAAATAAGCATATGAGATAACTGGCTCTATAATTTTAAAATTATTAAAATCACCCCGCCTTCACCTGTGGTACATATATAGCCTAAATCATTCAATGAAGTTACAACTTTCCAATGCTGAAAGAATTATTGAAAACGGGTCATCAGTTTTTGCTTGAAAGCGTTACAAACATACAAAAATACAAAAGTTTCCACTTTATTATAATAGTGTAGGCTATAGAGCTGAAGGGTTTGTTTGAACGCGTTAACATCAGGAAGTATTGTTTCAATTTAAAACTAATTTGTCTTAAATAGTCCATATATTGAAAGACGCTAACTTCATATAGGACGTGAGTGAAACCGCGGGGCATAGCTGATAAATTTGTATAGATCTACGAATATATAGAAATGGATACAAATATATTGATAATTATTTTATCACAAACCAAACCACCTTCAAAATGTCACTCGTCTACATTTAAATAGGACTACATGGCAGGCACCAGCTTTCGAATCCTATGCTGCTGAGGATGGATGTATGTGTATGTATGTTTCTTACACTTTCACACAAAAACTACTGATTGCAATGAAATTTGGTACGTAGACAGCTGGACAACTGGAATAACATATAGGCAACTTATATCCCGATATTCCTACGGGTTACAGACCTGCGCTGGTGAAACCGCGCGGCGCAGCTAGTAGAGATATAATTGTAAAAATCGCTACACCCAATAAAAAGCTGGCAAACATACACATAAAACAGTCGAATCCTTCACCTTTTTTTGAAGTCGATAAAAAAACCAAAACATATATATCATAAATATAAACATAGATAGAATCAGCTAGATCTTAATTGCATTTCTAGTCCAATACGTGACATAATTATTTAACATAGCCTTATTAATGCATATATTCAAACTCGCAGTGCTGATTTTCAGCAATCCATTAATGGAGAGGATTGTTCTTAAAAATATCAGTATCCAGATATGTTTCGTATATGTAAATCTTAGGTAATCAAAACAACAAATGTATGGAAATCGTACCAATTTCGAAATGAAAATGCTTCTTATCTATTATGAAGATATATTTTCCAAATGGTGCTTACAAATATAACTATTTATCTCAAGAGATGCGTATGCGCAGATATAATAAGACTTACCTTTCAAAGTAAATGCATCCAAATTTTTGTCAATTAAATAGCTTTTTATAAAAGTCTTCAAAGGGTCCTTCATTCGACTCTATTTTAAATTAAACATAATATCATAATTATATTAATTCTGTTCTTGCTTTCTGGCTGCGGCTGCGCTCGCGTTGTCAAAGGTAATCGAAACATCGCTCCGTTGCGAAAGAAAGACAAACAAACAAAACACACACTGGCATTTATAATTATGCTCGTAATAAGAATATTATTTTATACAATTCGCTATTCATAAAATACTTCTGTATTCGTTTAAAAAGTTGATATTTTTACATACAGAGTTATATATATAGTGTTTTATTATTTGACACTAAAAAATAACAAGGAAAATCATTTATAAAAACAGTGCTGCACGCGAACCTATGTCTTAGTTTATAAACTAGACTCAGGCATTGTGCTTTTTCCAGTAAATGTCAAGTATTAAGTTTATTATCAAAACAATTCATTGTTCGCGCATGCGTTTTCTACTCGATACTAAATCGGTACTTCTTTGTTATGGACGTGGATATTTTAACGCTAGCTGTGGTGCGTGACTTTGTTCGCATTTTTTTATTTAACTAGCAAAGGAATCATTACAGTCCGAAGTTTTCCCGGCATAATGCCTGTTACCGTGGAATTTCCGGGATTAAATCTAATCTATGTATTTTCTCGGCACTTAAGCTACATGAACACAACATTTACTTAATTTAGAAGAATAGACAAATGGACGGACGGAGTTGCTTTTGCATTTTTATTATTATCAGGGATTTGTGTATCGAAACTGCTAGTCCTTAATTGCATCATCAGTAAATCAAATGTCCTGTGAGATAGAAAGTCAGTTAAATAGTAATATAATATAAATATAAATTTTACCGATAACTTAAGTAATAAAGACAAAGAAATGTAATAAGACGAAAAAAAGAAACTTATGAATAGTGAAAAATATGAAAATAAAAACAAAGATGTCCTTTGCAAGAATGGGACCAACTCAGTAGTGTCAACCATGTCTCATTGAGTTACAAAAAACGGTTTACTTTCTTTCCAAATGTTCTGTAAACTACTACATAAATACAATACAATTCAATATAATATCAATAAAATTCCACAAAAAATGGTCCATCCCTATAACAATGTATTTATACATAACAAAAACATATATTTAATTGAACGCTAGAATAAATAAAAGCTAACATTAAACTCCAAAAGATTGAAAGTTTGTTTTCGCATTACGTACACACACACGGTCGTTTTTCGATACATTACTGGATGCATCACACAAACCGATGTTTGGCGGGCGTGCCAAAAATCACAAAGGAGTGTAGCACGGATGCGCAGTTTTGATACTTTAATCTTGATACATTGAATCTACTAGCTGTACCGTGCGGTATCCGCGGACGCGGTTTCAAGAATACTTCTATAGCTTTGCGTAATATATGCTTAATTGCCAAGTATCATTAAAATCCGTTCAGGAGATTTCGCGTGAAGAGTAACAAACATATCATATATGTTTCTTACAAATTTTCGTGTTAATAATATTTGTAAAATACATTAATACATGCTTAAATTTTCCAAGTCAATAGATCTAAACTCATGAAATGTCGAGTTATAGCACGGCGTGTCGAATTTTAATTAGAGTTTAATGATGCTTTTTTAAAGTGCGGTAGATTTGAAAAAGTGCTTTAAACTAATATTAATACGCCTATGTAATAACGGTAGCAATGTTTAAGGGGTCCATTAGTAATGCATAAGACAATGATTAAATAAGTAATCTATGAAAAGAATCCTACTTAATATTATAAATGCGAAAGTTTGTAAGGATGTGTACTCACACACGTTTGTTGCTCATTCACGCAAAAACTACTGAACCGATTGCAACGAATTGGTATGTAGATAGCTGGACAACTGGAATAACATACAGGCAGCTTTTTATCCCGATATTCCTACGGAATACGGACTTATGCGGGAGAAACCGCACGGCGCAGCTAGTGCATAAATAAAATGACGTTTAAGATGAATCGTAATGGTTACTTCATATTACCTGATTAAAAATATAGGTGTAAACCGTAATTTATCTAAATTCAGTTTCTAGGCATACATAAAATAGTGTTAATATAAGATGTTATGCAAGAGTGAGACAAAAATGTCATTTGTTTGATTGTTGATCCGTTTATGTCACAATACTGTACTGTGAGTGAAGCTTTATTAAAAGAGGAACGAATATTCCAAATAGGACTGAAACACATATTAATAAACACAAAAATATATTATCAACACACACAGCATTTCATATAAAAAAGTAAAGTACCAAAACTAATCCCGCCACTCTACAAAAGGGTTAAAAATCAAGTAATGCAAAAATAGATTGAAGAAAAATGTACGTAATCGTATATATTTCGTATAAGTGTGCCAATCTGACATTCAGGTGCGTGTGTGTGGGTGTTTGAGTTTTTTGTGTGCGAATTGGCGGTAGTTCAAAAATATTTATAAAGATTTCATATTCATTTGTTATAAATGTATTTAATCTATTTGAAAACTAATACATAGCAGCTGATGTGAATAGGCAATGAATAAATGAAATGTTTTAAATGTCAGGTCAAGAAAAACTTGGTAGGGACAAAGTAATAGAATAATTGCGAAACCTTTGAATATATTGCGTATTCTTGTTAGTCTGTTATGTCGATAGTTCTCCGATAAATAGTGTCTAAATAAGTTGGTCTTGTAGTGATTTTACTACGAATAGACTATTGATATTATAGAAGGAGTAAGGTTCAAATAAACAATTACGTAGAGATTAAATTCAAATATAAGTAGGTAGGATAAAATCGCTTATTATTTATAGTAGTAGCTAGTAACTGCGCCCCGCGGTTTCACCCGCGTAAGTCGGTATCTCGTTTGAATATTGGGATAAAAAGTTGCCTATATGTTATTCCAGTTATCCAGCTGTTTACGTACCAAATTTCATTGCAATCGGTATAGTAGATTTTGCGTGAATGACTAACAAACACAAACACATCCTTACAAACGTTCGCATTTATAATATTAGAAGGATGAGAAATTTTTGAAAGAATAGACAAATTTGATCACGAGGCAGGATTCGAACCTGCGTATCTTGCCTAACCGTAGCAACGCCTAGCCTCTCGGCCACCCGTGATCCTGCCACAGTAATCAAATTTATTCTACTCTTTCGGTTTCATGTGCCTAAGGGGCACCCCGCGCCATCTATTGAGATGATTAAGAACCATCACAACCAATACGAAACAAATTTGTCTATTCTTTCAAAAATTTCTCATTTATAAAGCATTTCAATGCTATAAAACTAAAAATTAAAAAAAAATATTAGAAGGATTTCATTTTGGTTCCAAGCTTTTTGTTATATCTATTTTAAAAAATATAGGCATACTTATATAACATGTATTGTACATTTGTTGAACTATCTTGGGGATCATTTAAAAAATTAAAAAAAAATTAAGCAAACAACAGATTTATTCATTACATAAACTATTAAATTATTTTATAATTATACCAGCTGTTTCCTTTCTTGTGTGCGGTTTCGCACACAAGAAATTATAAATCTACAATAAGTATATTCTAGAAATGAACTATTCATCACATAAAGAATTATTCAATTCGATCCAGTAGCTCCTGAGAAGAGAGTGTTCAAACAAATAAGCCCATAAAAACTAATAAACCACCCAGTAAGTATCAATTATTACTTCCTAATCATTATGCAGGCAAATACCTAGTTAAATGAATATAGGATTGTAATAATAATATATTATTTATATAAATAATTTATTGCCCATAGACCATATATCAATTGATGCTGCGGATTTTAAAAATCGAATAATTATGTCCAAAGGCGAAGCGGACATATTATTTAAAATCGTTTTTTTAATGCGATTAATCCAGATACAGATATCAAATAATTTCTTTATAATCCGGACAGAATCCAGACTGAGCAAGTGCATATGAAATCGCGCGTTATTTTTATCAGATCAACCTTGAATTTTCGTGTGTATTTTTGTATGCGCCCACTGCACTTGGCGGCAAAATGAGTTCTCCATTTTGATTGCAAGATTTTTGTTTTTTTTTTTTAAGAAACCTCCTTTTTAATTATTTGATGACATTATTCTTGCAGCTATTTGTGATTATATATGATTATAAATGTTTCTTTCTTTTCTTTCTTTCTTTCTATATAAATTTCTCGTGCCGCATTGTTTGTTACCATGCTCCTCCGAAACGGCGGGATGGATTCTCGCGAAATATTGTGTGCATGATGGTTAGGTCTCTAGTATCTTGTATCTATATCCCTAAATGATAAGAGGTAGGATGAACAGCGTTTGCCGGGTCAGCTAGTTTTAGTATTAAATTTTTCCGTAATCCGTTTGAGCTAATTTATTATTTTACTGAATGTTATCACGGTAATACCCCGGGATATAATATATAAGCCTATAAAAATACAGATAACGTAGCTGTCTATTGGCAAAAGAATTTTTAAAATCGGTTCAGTGGATTGTGAGATTATCTACGACAACGTCACTAACTCACAAATTTACAAAATTATTTTTTAGAATTTGTATAGGTGAGGTAATTTCTAGGCTACTATAAGCTAATATACCCTTATGCTTATAATATGATTTATCTTTTTTTAATTTTTTTATGTCGTCATCGTTTAAAAAAGACTCATACATACAACATCCACCTGGAGCCAAGCCAAAAGTATTAAATCTGGTAAAAGTACACATCGCTCATATAATTTTAATAGCAAATAAATATAATACTTTATGTGTAGGGTTATAGTTTTATGTGTTTTGAAATGCTACCGATATTCATTGTTTACAAATAAATTGATTAAATTCTGTATTTATAAAATAATTTATGTGAATGAATTTAGATTTTTTTAGTAATATAAATGAATGCACAAAGCGAGCTTGTTGCAATGGTAGTTTCTAGCAGACAATGTTAGAAATTTGAAAGAAAGAAAAGTTTGCAACTGATAGCAAATAAATATTTCGTATCCTTATAACGGAAACAATTTTTAACTGTTATTTCTATTCTTTAAAAGAAAAACATACACCAAATAATTTTTTAAGTTCATTTTTATCATTCTATAAAGGTAGGCATCTAATTAAACAAATGGGTTTTATTCTTACGCCATTAAAAAAAACCCTCTTCAATTTTACGTTAGTGGCCAAAACAACGTAAAATAATGTTTTTAATAAAATCGGTATAATTTTGTAGCAAAAATATTACGTGTTCACACATTATAGATAATAAGATACAAAAATAAACAGAGGCTTTCGGTATTAAAATGTTAAACTGTCCTTACATTATTAAAAAAAAACAAACTGCACACACATCAATGTATCACATGTAAATTGCACACATATGTGAACCATCGAAATTCATTATCTACCATTCGCGCGTTACAAATTAAAAGCAGACGTACCAACCGGCAAACATAACGGTTTTTTATTCGCCGCTAGGTGTGGCCAAACCACGCCTAGACGAATAAATTCAAAAATAGAACGGTTTCCTGCGATCCGAATTCTAAATTTAAAATATAAAAATGGCGCACCATCCGGCGTCGGCTAGTGAATTTGTGCATAAAATTGCAACGGGCGCATTACTCGATATAAACATCAGAAATAGAACGGCGTTAAGCTGTGTTCACACTGACGACTTTTATTGGGTACTTTTATCTGACGCGGACGGTGTGCTCTATGCTTACATGGAAATATTATTAACTGCTTTGTATTATAGGATTGCTAATGATTCCATTCGTCTTAAGAAATATTTTATGATTTTTTTTTTTTATTATGTCTTTCATTACATAAGTACATCACACAAAGAATATTTCCTTATAATTTGAATACCTATATTCAAATTTAAGTTATTCAAAACGAACACAAATTCAATACAAGGTGTTTGAAATGTATTTCACAATCAGATCTCACAATACGAGTTGATGAATCGATCGGTTTATGATCGATAGATCTGCGTCAAATACGACTCTATAATTCGTTTTATAAGTAGTTAAAGTTATAAAACCTTATATTATTTTATTTATTTTATTTATTTATTTCATATATACATAAATTTTTAAAATTTACAATTTATAGCAATTACAATTTAGTTTATATAAACAGTATGTCTTACATATATTTTTAAAGTTTACAATATCATATATGGATGTAATTTTGTTTTTAAAGTTGCTTTAAAAAGGTAGTATACATATATAATTAGGTAAAATTCGGTAAAGAATCTTCTGCTGGCTGGCTATCTATGGCAATAATATACATGCCTGTCTGTCTTATATGCCCGAGAAATTAAACGTATATGTAGAAATTTATTAATCTTAATTTTATTGCAGCGGCAGAATTTTTGATCACCTCATTGTTTTCTTATAAAAATTAATCTAGTCTAAATCTGGATCTAGTTTTGATTCACATATATTTACTTTTATATATAGATTTTATGAACACTTCACTTACTTTCCTTTATATGAAAATTATATGTGCTTGGTGTCTTACTTTTACTTGTCTATTTGTCCTACTAATATTATAAATGCCAAAGTTTGTAAGGATGTGTGTGTGTTTGTTGCTCTTTCACACAAAAACTACTGAACCGATTGCAATGAAATTTGGTACGTAGACAGCTGGACAACTGGAATAACATATAGGCAACTTTTTATCCTGATATTCCTACGGGATACGCGGGTGAGACCGCGGGGCGCGGCTAGTATTCTCACAAATCTTAGACACGGCTCTACCGGTTACACGTGATTTCCATCTAGAAAATGTAATAAGGTATAAACTATGCTTTATACCTAAGCAACCTTTTTGACAATAAATATAGGTAAAACGTGCTCTGTACCATATTATTAAATCCTGGCGATTCTAATCAAGACAATAAAAAAGCTCATGAAATTACTATCAGCGATCCTTGATAATTATACAAAGTTTGAATTAAATCTGTCAAAATCCAAAGAAATCGGTTACATACAAACATACAGATGAAGCTAATAAAACCGTGATGAACAGAACATTGCGCGACGAAAAAAATATATATATTTTAATCTACAAGCGAAGTCGAGTGTACAACTAGCGATAAATGAAAATAAATGTTACGTAACTTCCAATATGGACGATGCCTTACGAACGCCAGATTGCCTTCTTTCAGCCAGTTAAAATAAACAATCTAGATAAAAGCCAGGCTCTTATGCATTTTGCGTACCTACATGGATTAATGCAATTAATGGTTGGGTTATGTAACATCCGGGTTCGAGGTTCGATTTCTTTGCAAAGTATTGGTGTTATTTTCTCCGTAGTTAGACACTTGGGAGACGTGGTAGTTGTAGGTACGTTTTTGCTAGAAAAAACAATGAAATTTTCTTTATGTTGGTAATATCAGAAACTACTGAACCGATTTCGAAAATCCTGTCACCTTCCGATTTGTTAGTGATCCCTGAGTGCTACAGGTTATGTAGGTACCACGGGCGAAGTCGAGGCGAACAGCTAGTATGACGTAAGAGTTTTATTGTTATCAATAGGCTTATCAATAGCCAAGTGGTGAGTGAGTTCGATTTTGGACAGAGAAGATGAAGAGAAAAAAAGAAAATATGAAAAGGGCAGGAGAATGTTACTGTTGTAGTTAGAAGTTAGCATGACAGTCCCAGGTTCAATTCCTGTTCGTTTAGACAAATAACAAGAGAGCTAGGAAGCAGATGGTATAGTTCCATACCTAGGAGCAACGAAAAACACTAGGTGAAACACCTGGTTCTGCTTCTTTTGTCCTATCACTACATATAATAAAACAAAATCGCCTTGCACCCTTGTCTGTCTGTGCCTTTCTAAGTCTTCTTTTAAACCTCGCAACAGATTTTGATGCCGTTTTCCCAATTAGGTAGATAACAACCCTATGATGTTGCAAGAAGCGAGAGCGGATCGCTGGTTGTTGGGTTTTATAGAGTTATCTTTAAAGGTATTTATTATATAGGTAGGATTGTATTGTTTTGGGTATGACTGGGCATGTACTTAATCCTCCAGACATATAAGATATAATTAACTCTGACGACAAGGACTGAAATAATTAATATTTGTTGTCCATTAGATATTTAATAAAACATTTTAAACAAGCAAACACATTTTTTAATATGAAAAATTTGTCAAAAAAATATTTAATCATATAAATAAAATATAAGCAGATAATAAATCCTATCCCCTCACCAAAACAAGATGGCGTCTATCCTAATAATGCCATTGTCTCAAAACTAGTAGAATTTCGGTTGCAAAACTGCGCCCGCGCATGTTGACTCACGCAGTTATGTGGGGGGGACGTCCGACCTAGCTAGCTCAAATTTGAACTCAATGCATACGATACAAGGTTTGAATTATCTTGTCAATAGTTTTGAAGGCTTCATTGCGGGTTACTTTTACGAAATCTCTAACATGAGAATTCGTTTTAAAAGCACTGTTCAATTGTAAAGGATTTTGAGGTATTCAGGCTGCAGTTATATAATAAAAGCGTGTGATTAGTGTGATCTTTGTATTTATTGCTGTATTGAAATCTAGGTTGGGATAAATCTTGCGATAGCACTATGTGATAAAGATGAAAATGATTCAATATTATGACCGCTTTGATAAAAGATTTACGGAAAAAAAACTTTAAAAATGTCATGAAATTATAAAATAATAATTTAAGTTATAGTCAATAGCAATGAGATGCTTTTTGTAGCACGAATTAGTTTGAAAGAATACGTTTTTTAAATTACACTTAAAATAATTTATTTGCCACCTAATATGACAGCCAACTCATTCTACCAGCAAAATACTGGTAAAAAATAGAATTCAAATGGTGACTAATTATATTTTAAAATCATACAACTGTGTCCTTCAACACTAGCACTACTAATAAACCTAACTAGGCACAAATTTCCAAATGACTCATTAAATTTTAACGTGGTCTTTTTTATACCTAAGTGCTACGAACCCTAAATTAATGCTGATAAAGATTTTGAAGCTGTGTCACAGTAACATAAAATTACTTGACCGTGTTTATGCACAGACTAAACAAAGATCGGTTAAATTGTAATAACACTTCTGTAATTAATAATACCTAAGATAAAGCTTCTTTTGGAAAAAGATTTGAATATAACGTTAAATATAATCGTCACGAAAAGCAATTTTCATAGATCAGAGCCGACAAATATTCAAAATTTTCTATATCATTTCTTGTTTGTTCTCTTCTTTGTAGAAACTAAGAGAACAACAACCATCTCATATTATACCTCTGTATTTTTAAAATGGAAATATATACACAATAAATCTTCCAAAGCATCTTCCGAGAATTTTGTAATTTACATTACTGGAATTCTTCTTAACATCAGAAATATCTCACAGTTGCAATTCAGACCCAAACATTATCGCATCATGATTCCACACGGGGCGTCACAATTTACCTCCAACCGCTAATGAATATCTGGTAAAAAAAATAATAAAAAAATTCCATCTCCGCTAATGCACGTTGCGTAATAGAAAAATAATAAAAACGCAATAAGTGCCCATGTAACGGGTTTTTGTTACATTAGAATATTACAGTAATACGATACGGAGAGAAAAAACAGGTTGGACAAGGCCTAGCTCACAATGTTGAAGTACCTACTAGCTGCGTAAGAATGGAGTCCAATTCTGGTATTCTTTGTGGATAATTATTATGCAACTTGGCATAATGTTCGTTAAAAACGTACGGATAGATTATAATGAGTTGATTGAAGAAATTTCTTCGAGTGACGCAGTAAAAGTTGATCAAACTGATTTCGAAAAACCTGTCACGTATCATCTAATTATAAAGCATGCTTAGAAACTAATTTGTTATTATACAGAGTTTACGCAAGAAAATGTTTAAGTCACGGCGATCCCAATAAGGACAATAAGATAAACACACGAATATTTCATCGTCACCGATTTTTTGATAAGTGTACCTAAACAGTTTTCTTAAATTAAATATGTCCGTTTAAAATAGAAAGATATATAAGAAATCAGTCAGAATGTAGGTCTAAATCAAGTCTAAAAGAGTCAGGTCCTTGGATACATACAAACATAGTAAAGGAAAAAAAGTATATAAAAAACAGTTGAAAATAAAACTCCTCCTTATATGAAGTTAATAAAAGACATCGCTGTTAGCAATGTAACGCCATAAATATTATAGATTAAAATAAACCATAAAATTTAAAGTATTTCTTGTCAACACTGTACAGTTTGCAGCGAGGGTAGTCACGGAGAGACTAGCAATGAATAAATCGCGTTTAATATCCGTTAAAAAGAGTCTTGTAAAATTGTACACGTGTAAAGTCCAACACACAAGCAAATATCTCGTTACGAAGTTGTTTAGAGAAAATACTGGATTAATTATATCAGATATTTAACGATTGGTCGCTTAATGGTTATAGTTAAAAACGGTAAATCTTAGCGAAACTAGGTGTGCACAGTAATGGTCATTAATTCAAAATATACTTGGGTTTTATCTCATACTAGTAAATAATAAAAATAACTGGTGGGCATGCTATTATGTTAGTTAATGATTAGTTTACCATCTATATTATACTAGCTGCGCACCGCGGTTTCAACCGCGTAAGTCCGCATCCCGTAAGAATATCGGGATCAAAAGTTGCCCATATGTTATTCCAGTTGTCCAGCTATGTCCGTACCAAATTTAATTGCAATCGGTTCTGTAGTTTTTGCGTGAAAGAGCAACAAACACACACACATCCTTACAAACTTTCGCATTTATCATATTAGTAGGATTATAATAAAAAAGAGCTGCAGAGCTAACAGAGTACGCTGTGAAAGACCTTATGGATTAACAGCAATTTTACTCAAAAAAAGCCGGGGTTAATGCCCCGATTGTTATATATACTGAGATGCAGTTTTCTATAGAAATGTCTGTTATTTCATTGAGTAAAAAATAAATTATGAGAAAATGCATTAGCTTTTTTACTGGAATTCCCCGTAGTTTTAAAGAGTTTAGTAATGCTAGATCTAAATATTATATTTAAAATGATACTACCATAGCTGATAAAATGAAGATAATAAGATGAAACTACTATAGCATTAATGAACATATGAAAGAAAGAATATAGGAAGATACATAGTATGCTAAAGAACATCTTATGTGGAATTAATATGTAAAATAAATTATAATTTTAAAAGAGCAATTACAGATTTCCTTGTCAGCTCTTCTCTGTAGAAACTGCATTTGATGGTGTTAAATGTAAAAACTGTGTTATGACGATTCAAAAATGTGTCTAGAAGAAATTTATTAAATAAATGTTTGACTAATTTGTAATCTAGCTCATAATAGAAAGAGCCTTAACTGTGAGATACCTAATTAGATCGTGAAGTTATAACAAGCTAAATGCAAAGGAAGTGAGAGTGACATAATAAAAATTCGCGCCATTTTAATAACGCTTAATTGAACTCTAGATTGAGTTAACGGGAGAAAACGGTTCGGTATGCGTCAGTTAATATTGTACCAATTTTGAATGGGTAATGTCTTATAATAATGAAATATATCACTTTTGAATCTGGCGGTTTCAATTAACAAAATATATATGTACGTTAAAAGAGGGATTCAAATTAATTATTAGGAAATTAATTGACGTAGATGCAAGTTTTTATGAAACTAATTTCCACGTTTAGCCTACAAAAAGTATATTTATGTATGTATAGTTGCTCATCTGTATGATAGGTCAAATGAGGTCACATACTTGGTATATACGTTCAGTCCGATTCTTTCAAATTAACGAGTGAAACCGCGGGGCACAGCGATAATAGCCAATAACCAAGTAGCTGCAGGCTGATGGTCGACTCTAATTTATAATAAGTATGCATTTATAACAGCAATACATTACGATAGGAGCATAGAAATAGAAAATAATTTACACAGTATGTACAACGATGTTATTTTAGCGAAGCATAATGGTCTAACAAAAATGGAAACGCATAAAGTCAAAACAGGAAGAGCATTTTCACAGCACGCCAGCGCGCCAAGCGGGCATGCGCGGAAACCGCCGGCCGTCTCGCTCGCACGCGCGCGCCGCTTACCGTTTTTCGGCGCAAGAGCGGGACGGCAGTAAAAAAAATGGCGGCCCAACATGTGCGCGGGAACTTATTCCTCTTATTTTTCGCAGGTCGTTCGCCCGGCTTGTTGCGAGATTTTTTCCTTGGTGGCTAGACTTTTTTCTCCGTTTCTTTCGAGTCGCGTGCGTGGGCCCTGATTTATTTTTCTTATCTCTGTGATTTTCTAATGTCGGGCTTTTATTTTATGGCGTACTTAGTCCTTTAGTGCGCCGATCTGTAAGGAGATAGCGTTTTGTTTTATATTTTATACCTGTATTGATTAATTAGCCTTTAAATATAGTGTGGAATGTAGTGTTTTAGAAATTACCAACGTTTACGTATTAGGAAGATGGCGTTAAATTTTGATTTCTTTATTATCAAGTGTTTTCTTAATTAATTTGAAATTTTACTTTGGATATTGGCAATTTAATAGAGAACTAGCTGCGCCCCGCGGTTTCACCCGCGTAAGTCCGTATCCCGTAGGAATATCGGGATAAAAAATAGATGTTGGCCGATTCTCAGACCTACCCAATATGCTTACCAAATTTCAGAGGAATCGGTCAAGCCGTTTCGGAGGAGTATGGCAACGAAAACTGTGACACGAGAATTTTATATATTTTATAGAGAATATATTTCATTAATATTTTGAAATTGAGTAGCGTAAGAGTAGATGAAATGTGGCTTGTGTATAAAAATAAACTGAATAAATTATACAAGGGTTACATCGGAAGATACAGTGCTAGCAAATGCAAAACTTTCTCTCCTAAGTACTTACTTGTAAAACTACAATATTCCGTAGATTTAACTTTATTTTTTTATTCTTTGGGTTTCTGAAACAGGAGAAAGTTAAAAAAAGAGGAATCGGAGATGCTGAAAAAAAAGAAGTATGGTTTCTATATTCCATAGCTTAATCTGACGCAAACACACTAAAAATGATCCTCGCGAAATGAAGAGTGATTTAAAACGATATATAATGAGGTTTAATACAATTATTTTTAACAAAAAATTAAACCTCTTTTTAAGGTAAAACAAATTGAAGTGGCACCACGCGTGTAGCATCAGATTTTAAATGCTTCGATGTAATAAAGCAAAAAAAAAGAGAATTGATAGCTTCCACCTTTTTTCGTAATCGGTTAAAAATATATAAATATAACGACAGTGAAATATCAATGTTATATTTTGTTATTTATGTGCGAGGTTATGTGCAGCCAATAAGAAAGATCTCTCTGTTCTATGACAGCTCATATATAGCAGAGATCAAGCTAAATTTACATGAATGAATCTCACTTCAGATGCACAAGCGGTGGGTAAAACTGAAAATCCTTATTTAAGCTCTCAAAAGTGTTAGAAAAAATTAAAAAACATACCTGTTTCATTTAAATTTTTCGTAAATTCTTGAAAACCCATCGCACTGCGTCGGAATATCTGTGAATAAATTTGAAAAAACCCTTAAAGTAAAGATATTTATAACAAAACGCTTTAAAAATTAAGCTTTAAATAATAATATCGAAATTATTTTCTTCATAGATAATGTCCGGCTTATGATCAAGCCCAGACTTTTATATCTCAGATAGTTAATTAACTATTCTAGAGCATGATCTATCAGCACAGACAATTTCATCCAAAACGGTTGTGTAGTATTTACAGGTCAGAATGATAAACGTTATTACCAATACATATGTTTAACTTTAGCTCGCCTTATTCCTTTAAGTTTTGGTTTTATATTATTACTAGCTGCGCCCCGTGGTTTAACCCGCGTAAGTCCGAATCCCGTAGGAATATCGGGATAAAATTTTCCTATATGTTATTCCAGTTGTCCAGCTGTCTAATTATCAAATTTCATTGCAATCGGTTCAGTAGTTTTTGCGTGAAAGAGCAACAAACACACACACATCCTTACAAACTTTCGCATTTATAATATTAGTAGGACAGGATTGTACAAATTTTCACACAAATCTTTCTTTAAAAAGCATTTAAAAATACATGGATTTTTAATAAAATAGTGCCACTGGAACTTGCCCAACTAATACCGTTTTATAGTTTATTAAAATCATATTTTTAGAAGATCTTTAGTTCCATTACCGCACGCGCGGGGCCGTTAGCTGCGCATGCGCATGATAAATCTTTTTATGGCACGTCGATTGGAAATAACTTTATTAATTAAATGCTTTAACTAAAACCAATTTACTGTCTTTTCCTGGTTCACTTTCAGTTATTTATAGAGGTCGAGTCGCAGGTTCGAATTCCAATTATAGGTATTAAACACTTGAACACTAAAAAATGAACTAAATTGCATTTAAATTTTCAATTTTACATGAGAATAATACAGCTTACCTTGTATCAAGACATTAATACGAAACATTATAATAGTATCGAATCAACATGGCGTATTTTGGTTTCATTTGATTTACATATTAACAAGCATTCCTGTAATTAAAAAAAAAACTAAAAAATATATTAAAAAACAATACTTATACACTAAAATAACACAAATATAAACTAAAAGCCCCTTCACACTTGCATTGCGCACTACACCCATCCACATAAAACCTAGTGCATATAATAGACAGCTTATCTAGACTCTCACAAAGAACTCTATTGCACGTAGAGCGAGTGATAAGGATTGCAAATAATAAATACTTCTCGGTCATACTGTTTATTTATAAGATGTGCTGTATTTATAGAGCGGGATATATTTCATTTATTTTTATGTCATAGTCGGTTAAAGCTGGTGGGTCGCCTGGCAAGCACATTAAGTTTTGTAGAGGCCTTATAATGGATTGCTGACTTAAAGGAAAGGGATGTTAAAAGGATTGATGAGGAGTATAAAGGAAGAAGGTCTTCGAAGAGCAAAGACAATAATTCAGTGCTGATGTTTTCATTTTCTTATGCCATAGCGGTCAACTGAGCTGGTGGTTCACCTGATGGTAAGCGATCGCCAACGTCCATGAACATACGCAGCCTCTGTGAATGGGCTGCCCGCTTTTATGGAGTAATGGATAAGGATAGGGTTGACGACGGGAAAGAAGGAATGGACTGGTAAGGATGAGGAAGGATAAGGATGAGGACTGGTAAAGAAAAAGGAAACCTCTGGGCCTTTCATATAATTCAAGGTTCTCTTTTCTGTGCGCATTTAAATAAAATCGTCACACCAAGCCAATTATTTCTTGTAAACAAATAGATGTATTTGTCATTGTCATTTAAAGGAATGAAGGCAATTGATTCAATTTAAACTTTGAGTGAAATAATATGTAAACAAATGTAAAAACTGTTATTTTCAATAAAATCATTACATGAAATCTGGTAATTATAGACTTTTTAATTCACTGTAAAATGTTCGTAACATCGTTTTAAATAATGTTATACATAAATCGCGTTTAAAATTCATTTCAAAAGTCTTTTATTTTCAAATGTAAAATACTGGCGCAAAACCTAATACAATAAAATACTTCTCTGTTCTTACACATAGTTCCAGACTATAAATATTGTAAAGACTCATTCCTATACATATTTTGGATAATTTATCAACTATTTCCAATATTCATTATTTATTATTTCATTGAATATATTGAAGTCTGTACTATAAATTGTGTTGAAAGCTTTTTTTCCACTACTCCGGGCGGGGTTATCGCGGAAAAGTTGAGGATTTTTCAAAATTTTATCTACATACGTACTTAGTGATAACGCACACATACGCAGCTAGTGATGCGCCGATGTCTCGATTAGTCAGCCGATTAAGTATTATGTTCAGTCGATTCAATCTTATTGGAAGTTACTAGAATCGGTTTCTTATACGATTTAGTATAAATTCTTAGAAATTTTTCAACATAATTTTTCTTTGTCTGTCTTATTTATGTCTTATTGGATTATACATCACATAAAATTATTTATGCCACTTATTTCATTCTAACCAGCTTTTTTATCTCTCGTTCATGCTGTTATAAAATTATATTTCGAATTAATATGAAACAGTAGATACTTATATCACGCGATTGCTCATAAGATATATGGAGCATTTGATTTATAATTAATTAATACAAATAAAGTTTTATGTTTAGACCACCTTTTTGCCACTCTTTCATATTCTCGACTATGAGTACTAATATGTTAATAAGTCAGTCATTATGTTTCGATTAAACCTTTGAACAATGCGTCCCATCACTACGCTCCAATAAAGTAGACCATCTCCTTGACAGGACTATGAAGGTCTTAAACAGTGGTATAAGACGAATTAAATTAGATTTTATCGTGATTAAATTAAAGTTATTTTTCCCTTCTTACAATGAGTGCTCTAAGGACGTTACGTGATTGGCCGAAATGTATTTTTTCGTTAGAAAAAAGATAATGAACACTGTTTTAAATGGAAATTTTATAAGAAGCTGCAGCGCGGGGTGGTTGTTCACTGTCTTGTAAGGTAAAAATTTTCCATTACGTAATCGTTTGATTTTTAATATTTTTCCGTTTTATGCTTTATTTATTATCAGTGTATCTATGGAATTATGTGATTGCTAAAATTACATCTGTATGATGAAATTTTGAGAGATTTTTTGGATTTTTTTTTTGCGATGATATTCGTTTCGTGTTATCTAGTGAGATAAGGAAATGCGTAGTTATTTTAATTTATGAATGCATTTAATTACGGTTGTAGTTTTAATACAATTTTCTAATTAGAATCGATAAGCCTTCGTTCGCTAGATGTCACTAGGTACGTATATTTAATTTTATTTATGTCTTTTTTCGTTCTAATTTCGATGATATTCTAGAACCTATGTTGGATTTATGAAGCATTTTCAATTATTGATTGCACAAACAGTTTTCAGTTAGCAAAAAAGTATGCTATCTTTAGAATTTTACAATCTATAATAATATTTCCGTCAAAACAACATCAAAACTTAATATCACGTGTGTTAATAGAAAAGTGAAATTTGTATCAATAAATACAACACACAAGTAAGAAGCATTTCATAACTTGTGTGACTAAATAACTTTGATAATATTTAATATACTATTTTTCACCAATATAACCTAAAAAAACTACCATTTAGTAGAAATCCATTATAAACTGAAAAACGAATACTAAACTGACATAAATAACCGACCCACATTAAATTATACAGTGTTAACAGTTTAAAAAGTTTATAATCTACAATTTGTCGGCTGAATGGCGTTACGCCTTTCTAATTGTCACAAAAAACTCACCCCACGGCACGAAAGAATAAAAAAAAGTGGGACGGCACGCGCGCTACCAATTATGTTCTTTTTTCAAACCATCGACACGAGTTTTTTTTTTATTGGTGGCTAAGCGCAGGGGCGATTTTTTGCGTTCCTTTTTTAAAATGTGTCAAGATTAACATGTTTTTTAAACGTTTAGAACCCCGTGATGTTTGACACGCAATGTTTAGACGTTTTTTTTTTTAACTTTTTTACGGTTTTTATGATCGCTCTGTGTAATGCTACTGTTTAACGGTTGGTTTGGCGGGGGACTTTTTTATGCGTTTTTTACGTGACTTTATGAGCGATGAAATTTAAGTTGTGTTTTTTTTATAATTACGTTAAGTTAAAGCTTTGAATAATTATAGTTCGATATACATTTACGATGTTGGGTTCCTTTATTTTATTTGTACTTTTTTAAAGAATTTACCACAGTATAAAAAGATAACGAGCGGCATGAGTTGCGGTTACTTTATGGATTCGTGGTCAAGTTACAAACGCTTGCTAGAATTTTTATTCAAATCTTCTTCGGGGTACTAAAGTATTAGTAGAGAGTCATCGTCATCAACCCACATTTGTTCCCACTGCAGGGACCTAGACGCTAGCCAAGTGCGGGTTGGCAGATGTCACATGTCGTCGAGCTTTAAGTTCTTGTATTTACCGGTTTCCTGATCATGTCGTCCTTCACCGTTTAGAGTAGTAGTGATTGCTATATCAATATATTTTTCTATAAGTTTATCTAGTCTAGAACCCCCGATTTTTAAGTACAACGTTCTAACCACTGAGCCACGACTGCAATACAATAACAAAACAGACTCATGTAAAAAACAATAATATGTGAATTCGATATTATCCAAGCATTCAAACAAAACACAGAAGTAAAATAAAAATATAGAGTTGTTCGTCTGTCTATTGATCGGAAGGACTCACTCGTCAGTAGTCACGGAATAGTACCATCAATAATTTTCAATATTTACCGGTTCGCTAAGTATGGATAGAAAAAAAAACTTATTTAAACTATTGTGTTTTTCGTTATTATATTCAATAATAAATAGTAGTTATGGACCCAAATGCGTTATACAAATTTTTGAGTTTCAAGCATATTTCTCAGTTATGTTAAATATTGTAATAATAATCAGTAATCAATAGAAAGTAAGACAAACATAATATCCTGTTAGTATATTAACTCGTTTTATTGCATACCGATCGCCCCTAGTTTCAATGTCATTATAGGGACAAAGTATCATCAGATAATATCTATCTATTTAACAAAACTTGATTCAAATCTGTTCAGCTGTTTTTATAACGGGCAACAATGTGTGAGTTTCGCATTCATTATAGAATGCCCCTATTAATAAAACTTTATTATTTAATTGTCAAGCTATGCTATGCCTATGAGACCACAAGCTAAACTTTAATAAAAGACCTGTTTACCTATCTTCCTAAAGATCGAAGTGGGCAGAAATGATGACGACAGAGTCACAATTAGGTATATCTAATGAAACGTAAAATAATTTTAGTAATATGTTGTATATTTGTCTTTTCATCTAAGCCCTCTTCGCATTCTGAAAATTCTCAGCGGCTGAACATTATTATTTTTATAGAAAACTAATCTGCCATCTAATTGAAATAATCTTAAATACATGGAAGATATCAGCTTTCAAACAAATAAAAAATATCGTTTCACCCAGTCGAAAGTTCCGCGGTAACTAAAAATAAAATACAATCAGAGTGAGACCCTCTCCTTTTCTTAATGCCCTTTGAGTCATGATGATCTTGCCATCAACCAGTTCATCAAATATTTAATAAAATTTAACTCCATTGCAGTAGTTTTAAATAAAAAAGCCGTTTCCACATTACCAGCTAACCCTTCCTCCAACCGAAAAATGATTAAAAATAGGTCGCGGTGCGTGTCCACCGCCATTACTACCCCTTGCCTCGAGTTTCTGCTTTCTTTATAACCCTTTCCACGCAACCGATACAATTGGAAAGAAGTCCATGCTATGGCTGAATTGAGCACATCTTTCAACCGACTTGAAAAAAGGAGCGTATGTTTCTTGGATTTTTCCTCGGAATGTACTCGATTTTGATGATTTTATATCTATTTGACAGCTGGTGCCTCCCGCGTTCACAGACCAGTTGGTCTAGTCCTGATACTTTTGAAGGTAGTTTAAGTTTTTGTTTAAAATAGCAATTTTTGCCATTATTGACATGGCTCCTACGCCAAGATAATTTTTCCAAATAAAGGAAGATAACAAGAAGTTATCTTTTCTCCATAGCGTAATGTTGTATTTTTCTTTAGAAACTGAAAAACCAAACAACACACATTGCAATAAAATGGTATGATAAAAAAAAATAAAATAAAATCTATATATATAAAATTCTCGTGTCACAGTTTTCGTTGCCATACTCCTCCGAAACGGCTTGACCGATTCCTCTGAAATTTAGGTAGGTCTGAGAATCGGCCAACATCTATTTTTTATCCCGATATTCCTACGGGATACGGACTTACGCGGGTGAAACCGCGGGGCGCAGCTAGTACTATGATATTATTCATATATCTTATAACAACATCTAATTCCAAGCGGCGCTGTTAATTTCTTATCATTATATAAAGAAATAATAATTAAACAAACTACAAATACAACAAGACTACCACGTCATCATCATCCGAAGCAGGGATGTCATTCAAGATCCTATAACAGATCAAGACAATAGTGTAGACAGTTTCTCACGGAAGAGTATCACAAAAAACGCTAAAACAACCCTCGATCGTACAATCAACTTTCTCATAGACAATGTAGGGACCGGTTCGCAAAATATGACCCCAAGGTGCCATATGACTTGTTTAAACGGCATTTTGAAGTGCGATCGCATGCAGGGTGTGCTGTGATACAAGTTACTGAGGTGGTTGAATGAGAAATTGTTCGGAAGTGAATTAAAAAATGAATGAGATAAGATGTGTTTCAGATTAGATGTCTATTGTGTTTTGAGTATTTAAATGGTTTAGAAATTAAAAACTTTTTAACGGATTTTAAACGCGATTTATTCATTATATTATTAACCCGACGTTTCGAACACTTTACAGCGAGCGTGGTCACGGGGAGACTAGTCAGTCAGTCGTTAGTAAGTCAGAGTATAATTTCTAAATGTATAATACTCGCGTAAAATCAAACACAAGAAAATACTTAAATGGTTATAAAATTGAACCCTTTTCATGTCATATTCTTTTAAAACAGCGCCAAATAATAATTAGGTTGAAATATCCCATCCAATTATCTCTTTTCTTCTCTTTTTGACTTATTTCTTCTTGTTCTTATACGTGGGCTGATAAACATGATACCTATATTCTCAAAAGTCAAAGCACACTTTTTTGTGTAAATTTTGATGTTAGCCTAAAAGGCCCTGTCCCTGGAAGCAACACACAATAAATTTGAATACATTATATAAAAGTATTTTGCTATATATTTTGGATTATTTCCACAAATGTGTGCTATACACAATCACTAAAGGCTTCCTAAGAGTAACTTTGGTTTAGCTTCTGAGAAAGTTATTTCCCGAAACAGAATAATTACCAAAGCTCTCCGCTGCAGATAATTCAAAATAAATTATCATTTTGTTAAAAATTTTATCAATATCGATACAGCACAGGATATTAAATGAAATATGTATAACAATGGACAGCAGCTGTCGGTCCGTTCGCTGAACACGTGGCTTCGTTTTATTGTGAAATAAAATAACAAATATTTTAAACGTCTGTATTGAGGTGAGTCAATATTACTTACCTACTCATAGATAACTAGCTTTTGCCCACAGCTTCGCAGACGTTAACTTCGGAGTAGTTTAATAGATGATTATACATAAACCTTCTTCTTGAATCACTCAATCTATAAAAAAAAACCCATAAAAATCCGTTGCGTAATTTTAAAGATTTAAGCTTACATACATACAGACGCTCGAAACGACTTCATACTATGTAGTGATACGTGTACATATAACATTATGAGGATCGGTGTTTGTCACTCATTAAGGAGCCTTTTCATGTCATCATCGGCAATGGAGCTGGTGGCTCGCATGATAGCGCTACTGCTCCACCCTTTACTACTCATAAAATTTTGCAGAGGCGTAAGGTTGTTTGCTGACCATACGTCCCTTTAAACGGATTGCTGACTTTAAATGGAAAGGGATAAAGAAAGGATTGAATCAGGGAAAAGATTGGGAAGGTTTAGAAAAGACTTGCCTTTGTGAATATTAGGTATCCAATGTAAAAATAAAAAATAAAAATAAAAATAAAAATAAAAATAAATAAAAATCTGGAAAATCTATGATACATTTCACTTTTCTGACAGTGTGTTGAAAACTTTGATATGATAGCTAAAGAATATTTACCTCTAAAGATAGATTTAAAACAAAAAAAAACATTAATTATATAATAACAGATAAATTAATATTTATAGAGAATTTTTTAGAGAAAACAATTTCCTCAAGTTATCTTCTATACGAACCATTGTCAAAGGGTTGTGATTCGCGTTCAATATCCGCGAGGGTGGAACCATAAGTTCTTACTTATAAAACAACCAGGGTTCTTATCTAAGCATGGTTCTTATACAAGTTATTACTTAGAAATAAACCCTTGACGTTTAACTGAAAAATTACATCCTAATAAAATAATAATAAATCATTAATAAAATCTGAAATACCGTTTAAATTCGCTAACTTATGCTGTTTCACCAAACACATTTAAAAAAATACAGATAAAACAACAGACTTTTAACACAGATGACAAAATAATTAGTGTTATTACGAATTACAAGTCGATTTACATGAACCTAGCACCGCCTTCGAACCCAGGTACCGTGACAAAAAAACGGACGACTCCCACCGCCACGCCCGTCTATCATTGTTTTTATTTAATGACTCAGTATAATTGGCTGTACTCGGAAATCACATTTAGCGATGATATTTATCATTGGCATGACTGCTTTGCGATTTTTAAATCACCATAAATATTTATCTATTGTTAATTGAAGGTAGTTTTAAAATATATAGTCAGTTCGCATTATTCGCGGAAATAATCGAAACATTTCTTTAAAGGCCGGCACACTCGCGGTGCCTCTAACATCGCGTGTGCTTATGGGCAGCGGACATCATTTTCCATCAGATGAACCGCCTGCTCCTGCTTAGCTATAAAAAAATTCGTCAGAAACAAAAACGATGTAGGTTTTTATATTGATTCTCGATGACATCAAAACTTTAGAAACACGTATAAATAATATGACTGATACGAAACAACAATAGCTTGGTTGCAAAAGGTTATATATCTATTAATTATTGTCTTGAATACGAACAATTTTGTATATTTTATAGCAATCGAATGATTCAATCGTGACACAATGCTTAGAATAGATTAAACAGCACCTAACATTTAACGCATTTTTATGTAAATTGTTCATAATATACTACAACGCTTAATTATCAAGTTAATAAATAAAACGATTATTGTTTATTCAATATTTTAATGTAATATACACTTATAATAATTGCATAATATTGCGGTCTTCTTTTATTTAGTACCTAATACATTTTTGAGAAAAATCAAGCCTTGTCCTATACGAATCGTAGACTTCGTAGCAGGCTACGCCATCTAGTGTGGGGTAGCTGTCAGAGCGCTCCGAGAAAACTGAGGGAAAGCCTCGCAAAAAACCCAAATAGCTTCGATATCAACCTTAGAAATGTAATCTTTGGTCTGTGTTATTTTGTTCTCGCTGTCTCCCCACAGATATGCTTCGATAAGAATCTGTAAAGAAAACATAATTTTCATTCTATACTCGGTGTCTTAGAACGCATTACAGGCAGGATGTATATTTTTAAAGGCGGGCTCGTTTAGGTAATGTCTCAGAGGGTGTGATTCAGTTTTTTTCAGTCATTAGGTAAAAAAAAGAAGCCGCATTTAAAAGGCCGTTGGCTAGAACCCCGTAATCTAAGCCCCGCCTGAGCGCAAAAAAATTCAATAATAGAAGAGGCGGAACGAAAAGAAATACTTAAAAACGCGAAACAACCCCATTCATTCCCCTAAGTGCAAGCGAGATAGAGCAAGAAAAAAATCACAAAGAAACCCATTCTTTATTTCCTCCCTATAGCTTAGAAAAAATGATCGCCCGTCTCGCTTTAGCGAAGGGTGGGGTATAGGGGTCGTGCGAGCGAGAGGGCGCCCTTAATAGTTATTCAGAGGTCCGAGTTAGGTCCGGTTCACACGGGCGCCGCGCGTCCGAGCGCGCCGTCTTTTCCTTAAGCATTTTTCCGCGGAAAAATTGTGGGCGCAGGCGCCCGACCTTCAGTGGGGATGTTCTTCACGGCGCGTAAGGCGGGGGCGGCGCGTCTTGCTAGTTGGCGCGGCGTCTTCGCGAGGCGCGCGCGTCCGCCCCTCCCCGCAAGACGACGCTGCAAGTTTTCCACCAAGAAGTTAGTCGTATCCCGCCCGCGCCTCGAAGAGGTCACTTTCCCACGCGCACTCAACCGTCTTTTCCGCAGATACTCGGGCGGCAAACTGGAATTCATGTTGAAGTACTTCAACGAGAACATATCCCTCGCGCTCCAGGAGAGATACAGGGACCTCCATGAGTACCGGAAGGAGGTAGAGGACTCACCGAGGGAGGCAAAAGTACCGAAAATTGCTGAGGAAGGTGAGAGCGTCGGCGGCGAAGGCGCCTTTGAATCCAGCGCCGCGCCGCCGTTCCCTCGGCTCTTGGAGCAGCCTAAGGAGGAGGACAACTTCGTAGCGAGTTGGCTGCAGAACTCCTTCAAGATGACAGCGGCCGAAGGCAACGAGGCTGCAGCGGGCGGCAGTGCCCTAGACCTGCGAGCGGCCCCGCTGTCGCTGCACATACCGGCAATACAGGCGGAGGCACAGAGGTTCAAGATGCAGGACTTCTGGAACCGGAGCCGGCCGCCGTCGCCCGTTCAGGAAGACCAGCCGGGCCCAGCACCACCAACACCTCAGCCACCGCCGACACCTGACCACAAGATTATGGCGGAAAAACTCGTTAGTGAAATACAGGTGAGTCTCTTGCTTTTATGGACAGTTCTGTGTTAAGGATTATTTTACAAGTTTAAGAAGTGCTAATGTTGTGAATAAACGACCGCAACGCGAGATAGAAGAAAAAAAACGGTGCTTTTAATTTATTGTTGTTCATTAATTTATTTTTATTGTTTTTTCTTAAAACGAGCGTTTTTATGAAAACAAAATAAATAAGTGGAATTAGATAATACTTTGTAAATAGAAAACGCGATTTGATTTGCATACTTATTCAGTGTCTATCCGCCGGCAAAGTTCAAAATGTCTAATATTCAGTTTAGTTATACGCGCATTAATCTAAACAAAAACAAAATTTTCTAGTAATCGCATTAGAAAAAAATAAATAACGAATTAGTAAAATAAAATAAAAATTACCTTGGTGACGAAATTTTAAACTTCGAACAGAATTAATTTTTCAAAACTGTGAACTTCTTAATCCCATAAGGAATTTAAAATTCGAACGTCTATCGTCTTCAAGATATGGTGAGGAACTGACCCCACTAAGGTACAAAACTTGTTCCAAATTTGAACGATCCTGACTTCCTTAAAAAAAAGAAGACATATTGTAAAGCTTTTGTTACCGAAGAAAGGGTTAAGGGCCGGGCGTCAAACTTATTATTAAATCGTTTTTGTCCTTATGTCGCATCCGGTCTTACAAAGGATATGTAAATTACGATAATCAGTGATAATTCTATTATTTCTGTATTAGTATGTGATCAACATGTCAACATTTTGGTTCGGTTCTTCATTACAAATGTTTGTTTTGTACATATGGCATGTTTTACGTCGACGGGTCGTGTAATAATATTGGTAATATTTTTAATGTTCTAATTCTGATTGTGACTATATTTCATAATATATTTTAAACGTAACCGGCATAAAATCATTTTTGTTAAATTATAATACCTAATCACTTAAAAAAATTATATGCAATCTTAAAAAACCAGCATTAATTTCCAAAATTCGTTCTAACATTTTTCAAACTACACACAAAAAGAAATGTAACAAAATTCCGAATGTAGTGAATTTGAATTTAGAACGCCACCGAGCAATGCATGTTGAATTAAAATTTGAAAATGGAAGACAAAAGAATATTACTTTTTAAATTAGTTTCGGATTGGCTCACCTTGCATTTGTCTGTTCCCACGGCGCGCGGATTAGGGGCTCATTGTGATTTTATTTTTTTTAATTTTTACATCGGGCATTGTTTCACGGAAGGGTGTTGACAGTTATTTGTTACTGCAAATCTGTTCTCGTTCAATTTTTTGTTTTTAAAAATTGTTTGAATAAGGAACCGGTTTTCGATATCCAGTTCGAATTTCGTATTCATTGGTTTTTTTTAGATTTAACGGTTCAACGCGGAGTTACGCTTTGTGGTCGTTTTTTTCCGAACAACGGTTAATTAAAATTTGATTTATTAATTTTTTTAAATGTTACGCTTGTCGCGTGAAGAGTTTGCTCTCAAAACATGTCATATATTTTTTGTTTAAATCAAAATACAGCTGAAGTGCACGCACTTATATTTTACATGTTAATGTTATTCATATTATGAAATATGCATTTTTTACAAATGATTTCTTATATTGTAATATAATCTTTACACATCTATTACCTTGTGAATAATATCATCTATTTCTCACAATGAAATTATACAATCGTTACAAAAACTGCCTATAAGTGGTCATGATATGTCAATTTCGATGTTTATGTTATTAATTATCGTGCATCTCTTTCTTTCACGCTCCTCCACCACACGTCGGAACGAAACAGCAACAGCAGTCACCATCAGCCGATTCAACGATGAGCGAACGATCACTTGTACCATTTGCGCTGGTAAATTTACTGTCTTCACTCAATAATGTCGATGTAAATACTCTTTCTCTATGGTTTGTTTGAAAATGGAACGTTTTGTCTATGATTTCTGAGGTTTAACAGGCATGATGTTAGAATAGAGACTGGGCTGTATGAAGGCAAACCTTTGCCTGGATTAGATGCAGTTCGAATTTCAAATTCTGTATTTGAATTAAAAAGAAATTTCAGCGATTTCAATTTGAATAAAAGTAGAGTTTATAACATAAAGATATGAACAATAATTTTATATACCAAAAAAGGTTCAATTCAGTTTTAATTTGAACTAAGTGTATGGGATATTACTAAACTTAGAACCCTGCTTTTAATTAAAGGGTTACTTCTAATTTTGATCATGCCTCTTAAGCCTTTGGTTGTTTTTCTATATAAGTACACTTAATTTATTTTCTTTGTTATATATATGTATATATTTTGTGTGTGTTTGTATTGGGATTCTTTGAGCCTTATTCTATTTCTTTCGCATTTTATAACGCTTTTTACGCTTACAGATATAGATAAGAAATGCTTATAATATATATAAGTTACAATACATTTAAGTTAAGAAATTCAATAGCATCAAATTTATTTATTTCTAATCTAATTAATTGCCTACTACAGTCTACATAATGATGACAATGTCTACGATATTTTCATGAACACATGAAATACTTTTTTTTTTTATAATGACTGTTTTAATTCGATATAAATAATGATTCTTGAACCACAAATCAAACAAGAGTATATTATAAATAAATACATAATAATATATTGAATAAAATTTACATAATACGGATAGCGAAATACAGACAATTCAATCTTGTGATTAGATTTTTTCAGTATGAAGGCGAATCTACAACGCAATTAAATCAATTTCACTCTTAAAATTTCACCAATATCCTCGTTTTGAATATAAATCGAACGATTCATGTCCGTCACGAATCTGATAAATTATTTAATTTATCATATATGTAATTACACAATTTAGTAAAACTGTACTGTTTTCTTTGGAATCGTCATAATAATAGTAGTAGTGATAATAATAGATAATTAATATGTATTTTGACACACATAGGGCTTAGAGATACACTCATTAATAACTCTTGTAATTAAATAAATAGTATTTCCGATACATAAACATCATATTTTATTTTTTACATACACGCGGGTATCGCGGATTGTTTTAGGGGATTATATAAGCTGAATGACCACAGTATATGAAATAATGTTTGACATAATATATGAATATGCTAATTTGAAAACACAATGCTACAAATTTGAAATGCTATAAAAAGTCATAAAAAAACCTCTAACCATTTGTTTTAATGATTAAAAAACAAGCTAATATACGGACAATCGTTTTGAAATTCCGCCAAATCATTTTTCAAAATACAATATACAATAGTTGTGATTTATTTCACTAATACAATGTATGGATTTTTAGTAAATCGCGTAATATATCTGAGCATAATACGTACCCGTGTAATGCGTAAGTGTGTGTCCTGTGTACGGACAGAGGCGGCCGAGACCGATGATTCGTTAATTGCATTAATGTGTGCGTGTGTCATAGCTCTTATAATCCACTAAATCAGCTAAAATGACTATGAAGTCAATGCACTAATGATAAAAAAATACATATTTTTAACAAGATCAAGATTTCTTATAATTAAATCAATATATTTTCTCTCTACAGGTGTGAATGGACGCTTTATTAGCTTTATTCTAATAAATGGTATTTTTGTTGCAAGCAACCCCAGCAGTCGCCGACAGGGGAAGTCCCGATAGGTGATCGCAACTCGATGTTGCCATTCGCATTGGTAAATTACCTGAATAGCCTGAATATCGATGTAATTATTTTTTTTACTTTCGTCTTTTTTCGGATGGCAACTCATTCGATAGATCTGTTGCGATATCACAACAGTTATTATTTATTTTAATTATACTAACTAATAAGTAATGACACATTCAAATCAAATATATGTACCTAATATTAAAAAAGAACTTGTTATTTATATTCTTATGATAAAGATACCAAATTTATAAGAGTTCATTTAATTCATTCGAATGAGTTTCCACCATTCTTCAATTTGGCAGTGAGTTAGAAACTAAATTAAATAAATAAAATATATCTGTCACACCAGGTTATCCAGGTTTGTTTATATTATCTTGTATGATAAAATAATTTGGATGAATTGTGAATATGTGATATAGTCTGTATTTTATACGCTTCATACACGCATATATATAAGACCACGTCCTATAAACAATAATTATATATTAACCAGTACTTTCAATTATTTCAATGTACTATTAGTTATTGTAAAATGGCGTCATTTAAATATTAATTAACGTATGAAATATTAAAATTATTAACTTTAAAGTGAAAAATTGTACAATTTTCTAGAACAAGAAACTCACTGCTAAATAAATTCTTTATCTTCTATTTCTTTCACATCGCTTATACAACTCTGTGCCTGGGTTTGCTTATCTCGCATTAACACTTCTTCATAGCTTATGTTATATATAACGCACTATTTACTAAGTTGGTTAAAATCTTATTACTATTATTTTTATATTACCTATGTTATATTTTACGTGACAACCTGCCGCCCGTGGCTTCGTCTACGTTGTAAAGGAAGGAAAGACAGTCGGGAGTGCTTCCCACATTTTTCCGTCTCCTCGATTTTGTGTCCTTTTCGGATCTCAAACTATCTCTCAAACAAATGCCATTCAAATCAACTCTATAGTTTAAACGTGAGAAGTATATATATATATATATATATATATATATATATATATATATATATATACAGAGAGTATTACTTATATCTTGCTAATAAAAACACATACGGTCTAACTCACAACACTCTTACCAGAACAGTCAGAGGCCAAAATAATAAGTCATAAAATTTTCTTCTTCTGATAGACTTAAAATACCCAATGTGTTATAAACTCTTCTAATTGTTGATATGTTCACAGCAGCAGGCGAGGTCCGGACAGAGCATCAGCGAGAGGACCCTGGAGGAGTGCTGGTCGACGCTTCAACGAGTGAGTTGGCACCTGTTTCAATGTGTATCGTTGTGTTCCAATCTGTGCGGCGGTGTTTATCTTGTTGCTATGGTTACGGGTTGAGGGTAGTTCGAGATATGGAATGATTTTATCCGGTTTTAAAGTATTTGAAACGGTGTGCGCATTCTATTTTGTTAATTTTTGTTGGGTAATGAAAAATAGTCTTTGCTATGACAATAGAAATTGTTTAATTGATCAGTAAACTAGAATTTAATGGGATTGCTTTCTGTTCGTGATTCGGGTTTCTCATTATTTGAATGCGCAATGAAAACTGAATTCAATGACTGAATAAATACAGGCTAATATTGCAATTAATAACAAAATAAGCACCAAAGCACAGCCTAACAATGGGGTATTGGTCCAACCAATATTCTTAATTTAAAAATCATTCTACACACACAACAATAAACGTAGTATATATTTCACGCACACTAGAAAGAAAATTAAAAAATAGAACGTCGTTTTATTCACATCGATGCAGTGGGTGACTACAAAATCTATGGAGCGGTTATCTAGCTAAATCTACATAATTCATTAAACATTTTCACATAGTGCGATAGAGCGATAAGGCTCGGGGCGTTAACAATTTATTTCGATCGAGATTCCCGCTTTTTCACGCTTGCCCCATCTGCGTACAAGGTGGCTCGGAGGAAGTACAGAGCATCTGCAATATTTACTGATATATTGCATTCGGATGTGCCCGTGTCAAAATTTTTAGTACAACCGCGCGATTGCATTGCACGATGTACTTTGAGTACTCTTCGATTTTAAAAAATCGGTATTTTTTTAATGCATACATAGAATTTAAATATATTTAATACGAGCTGCGCCCCGCGATTTCACCCGCGTAAGTCCCCCATAGGAATATCGGGATAAAAAGAATATATGTTATTCCACTTGTCCAGCTGTCTACGTACCGAATTTCATTGCAATCGGTTTGGTAGTTTTTGCGTGAAAGAGTAACAAACAAACACACATCCTTACAAACTTTCGCATTTATAATATTAGTAGGAGGGATAGGATATAGATGCATTGAAAATAATCACTAAAACTTTAATTAAAGAGTTCTAAGTCAGTCTAATAGACTATTAGCTTAGCGTATTACATTTTTTAATATAAAATCAATCCTGCGTAAAGCATATTTGCCCAGTTTTATACCTGAACAATATCGCATATTACCCAAATAATGATACGAAACATGGAACCGGTCGATATTGCCAAGGAGGGTCAAAGGTCATTATCTAAAAACGGCGATCTATAAACAAAAGTATAAAGTTTTGTTTTATTGCGCCATTTACATTTATTACATTGTACAAGAAACAAGCACAGGTGCAGGAAAAAACGTTCACGACGGCCGCAGAGCGGAACTCGACAAAATAAAAAGTGAGCTGTACTGAGTACTTGTAGTTTTGTATTTACGCGGCCGGAATGTGTGGAGTCGCTGATTTTTTGTTCGACTGTATTTTTTATTTTTGGAACAGTATTATGTAATCGGGCCTTTGTTTCTTAATGTTAATGAAACAAATGATTACTGAGAATTGGCTTTAAAAAAAAAATAAAAAATGTAGCTTTCTAATTGATTACAAAAATAACCGTTCTTAAAGAAAATTGTGCAACCACCAAATTTATAGCCTTGAATGCTTTAAATTTGTCACTAACAAGTCACAAAGGTTAGATACGTATAATATTATGTTTTAAATATTAAAAGTCACAAGCATAAAGCTCAAATACAAATAACATTCAATAAATGCGAGGGGTCAATAGAAATTCACCCGATAAAGAAACAATAGTTCATAAATTGAGTGTGAGAATAAATCAAAGACGCACGGAGCATCGTAGGTATTTACTGAAAAATCAATATATCAAAAGTGTATGTATGTTGTTCGTGAGTTTCAACAAGAAGATTTAATGCTTAAACATTATAGTTGAATACAATTCAAATGCAAATTTTTGTTGCATATAATTCTAATATAATTTTAGTTTTGTTCGATTTTTAAAAGTTTGTAAAAACATATGTAATCGTCCATTCCATTCATTTTTGTTCCAAGCACTTGATACGTGTTGTCGAAAAAACTCACATTTGCATGTCGATCCCCAATGAATTTATTGTTATTGCGAGGAGATTTATTATCTTTCTCAAAAGAAAAAATCTCGAAATGCCCGCGTATTTAAAATTCAAATTTCGATTGTTTTGTTCCGATATTGAGACACTTTTGACGTTCGGCGACGTTCTGTTTTATTTTTTTTCGTTTTCGGCATGTTGGTATGACATTTTTTGTTGAATGTTGGTATTAAATCAATTCGTGTAGTGGTTGTTTTAAATGTTTTTAATGATGGAGAGCGTCGCGGGCCCTTTGTTCATTTTGGGGAAGGATTTTTTAATTCCATTTTTGAAAGTGATGTCTTGTTCGACAGTTTGAATTGAAATTCGGCCGTTGTAATAAAGTTTGATGCGTTTAGACTTATTTTACATGTATACATGCAACGATACGGTAGATAAAAATTTGACGAAACAATATTAATATTTGATAGATTATATACAAAATGCATTTTACAAACTACAATTTGAACTTAATCACATTTAAATAACCCTTTATTATCAACGCTGAAAAAAAAATCAAATATCATACAAGAGATCCTATAAAGCGCTAAGTAAAAGCTATTAAGTTAAAAGCGTCATTAAGCATTTTTAACCGTTTCAGTTTTCCCGGTCACTTTTCATAATAACCGCCGGTACAAGATGTAACAGTCAAACTCGTTGGCAATCTAATTATTTCGGCTTTTATCGTCGACTTTTTTTCTGGAACTAATGTTAAATATACGTATGTATGTATATCCATTATTGGGGTGGTCATAACAAGGAAGCGGTATGTAGTATTTGATTAAAATCGATTTTTTTAATAATCAATTACGTTAAGGCTTAGTAACTTAACTAGGATTTAAATGGGATTATATGGAAGGCACAAGTGATCAAATAAAAAAGTATCATCGAAATCAGTTCACACAATTAAATACTGTTGAATTTAGAACCCTTTCTTTATTTTAAAGTCGTTTGACATTTAAAATATATGAATAAAATTATGCAAATATAATATATTTGATATTTAACTTTCTTGCATTGCGCAAAAAAAAAATCGTCACAAGTAAGGCAAATAAGGCACTTTACAGAAAATTCACGTGCAAGAAATTGTAAGGAATAAGTCAGAGAGAAATAAGGCTCGGAACAGAATGGGCCTCGTTAGCATCTTTTAATTTTAGCTAATTTTTATCTTCGTCGTCTTTTTTTCTGAAACGCGCCATTAGCTAAGAGATAACGCGAGTTAAGTGTTTTGATACTTTTTTAATAAATTTGTAAAATTATTATTTAATTATCGGTTAAAAATGGATAGTTCACATGTAGATGTTTAAAATTAATTAAAATAAATGAATGGAATAGCATAACATAGAAATACAGTTAGTTTATGATTAGAGTTATGAAATTGACAGCGAATTTAAATTGATCATATAAAAAAATATATGAAATTGTATTTAGTGAAACTTTATTTTAATGTTATATTAACTGTAAAGTGACACTTATTTCTATAACTATATTTTTAACTATTTTTGGGAACATAAATGCACCAAAATAAAAAAATGTCTATGACGACCACAGATTACAAAATGGTTTTATGCCAGTGTAACTACAGATTACTATGCCAATGTAACAACAGATTACGATTTAAGTATAATAACACTGCGTGCTTATGCATGATGCAAATGAATAATAATTATTGCAACAGACTAGCTGCGCCCCGCGGTTTCACCCGCGTAAGTCTGTATCCCGTAGGAATATCGGGATAAAAAGTTGCCTATATGTTATTCCAGTTGTCCAGCTGTCTACGTACCAAATTTCATTGCAATCGGTTCAGTAGTTTTTGCGTGAAAGAGCAACAAACACACACACACATCCTTACAAACTTTCTCATTTATTAAGTAAGATAAGATTACTATGTAAGTGTAACAACAATCATACAAATATCATTTCGGCCAGTCGCAATATTTAGGTGGGCAAGGCATCCAATTTTTACTCTGTTTCATTCCACGCGGGGCTGCTTCCCGCCAATTTGCACTGTTTGTGATCATTTTAACCTTAAACGATTGCTGTCCTGCTTTTGTTTGTTTTCTCTTATTAACTCTGTTTTTCTTGCTTCTTAGATGTGTGAATTAAAAAAATGTTGCTGTTGAGAATTGACATAAAACGATAAAATTATTAAGTGATTTATTATGATGACTTCAATCACTAGATACAAAAAATTTTTTAATTATACGAAAGCTGAATTAATACAAATCATGTGGTTTAGAGCAAAAAAACGAAATCAACTTTCTACCCATATCCATAAGTAATTTGGAACTAAATAATTACGTTTTTATTTACATATAATGTATGTAAAAAAAAGAAAATATGAAATACACATTCAAGCCTTACCTACTGCTCTTAAAAACAACAAAAAACACAAAGATTTCTTAACAATGTCTTTATGAAATTTATATTAAATTCTAAAAAACATTTTCAGTACAGTCGTAAACAAAAACGCACATACCTCTAGACTTTAATTACTAACTTATTCACTTCAGCTCAGGTGTCCGAAAAAACAGTTTTTTACGAGCAATAAGAAAGTTTTCTAATAATGTCCCGCGCTCTTGAGTATCACCGCTAATTGCTTAATAAATTTTCGAGTTTCGCCAAAAAACTCCATCTCGCTATGACTAATGGAAGGCAACCCTTCAAACCGTGGTTTAATGAGACCTTCGTGAAAATACTTTCTGCTAACGTTAAAAAAATTGGGAAAATATATCATTATTGTATTCGATTTGTTATTGTTATGTGAATACAAAAGATACACTAAATGAAATGTAACAATTGCTCTAGACTATAGATTTTGTTTTGTATTGTTTATCTCTTATATATATCCTATAAACAGATACACTAATTATGAGCCAACAATAAATAAAAATCTCTATATATATAGTTTAGCACTACGAATGACACAAAACGTATAAATCTAACTAACATTAAATGCATCCATATGACGTACATTAAAATCTGTAACATATAAGTAAAGGGCGTACTTCTAAGTACTAAGTTGTCATGACAAGTTATTATTACGGACCCACTCATTTAGGCATTTGCCGGTCCGCTGCGCTAAAGACCTAGGATGTAGTATTTTTATTTTCAGTATGTCATCAAATTATTACACGGCACTTGCTTGGTTGTTTGTTTAATTTGTATGCGCGAAAAGTTCAAATGATTTTTGCGGTTTTTTTATGTGTTTGTTTGTCGGTGTTATTGTATATGAGATTTTTTACATCGTTTATTTATACATACGTAACGATACATAATGTTTGGGTATAATCAGATTAGTTAAAAATATCTTTATTAAAACCTGTAGAATATTTGCTAAATTTTTCCCCTTTTGATTTTTCATATCGCTAGAGATAATGTAGACAATAAAAAGTGAAAACTTTATGTGACCCCTTGCACACTGACATTTCAAGTCACATAAATAATAAGGAATCGTAACCATCGTTAATACAGATTAAAAATGACAAAAACCTTCGCGGAGTGAGTGAGTAAAAAAGTTTATTCTATAAAATATTTATTTTATTATTTTCCCCTTATAATAATGGAGACCACCGAGCAGACATATAAAAATGTCAAGTGTGCCCAAATACGGCGGGTTATAAAAAAGAATCGGCGAAAAAACGTAAGTTCGAGAGTGATGACGAACGTATATAGCCGTCTCTTTCCCACGCACTATCGCTACAAGTGAAGGAAACATCTTGATACTATGATATAATGTGCATTAGAATTAAATAAATTAGTGTAAATCGTACTGGCGTATTCACAATCAACGATCAAAATCATTTAATAAAATCAAAAAGTTATCATACAATAAGCAATTAAACTACAACCAATAGAACGTTATAATAAGACAGCTCTTGTAATCATAAAATTATCACTCATTCGTCCCACACAATACAAACATATGTTAACAATTAAAAACAATACAATTCTCAACCACAATTTAAGTCGCGACACACTGACTACAACGAGCATGCATTCAACCAAGCAATATAACACGAAAACAAAAACGAAGTCATCATTTCGTTACGTAACAGAATTATCAAGACCGTTCGTTCTGGCCGGAGCATGCGAACCTCTAAAGGCACCGCGGTATAAAGGACTATAATAAAAAACTTAGCGAGTACCAACACATAAGTGCATTACGATGCCATGCTCCTACTATAGTACTTATAAACAGAACGCCTACAGCCCACGGCCTGTGCACAACGATTTTTTGCCGTATTCCATTTTTAAATTTGACGTAAACAGACACATTTTTTGTTGCAACTATCAAACAAAAAAAGTTTTTATTTAATTTCGGCCGATGTTGCCGCGTTCTAAATTCAAGTGCCCGGTGACGTGCGAATTTGGACTTTTTGAATTGTGCTGTGTTTTTGTGTGAAATGCGCGGTTTTTGTATGAGTTCGCAAGCTCTTCTCGATACAGAACATCGATGCAGGTAACTTCTCTTATCTATTCTGTACTGTTGTGAATAAAAAAAGCGGATGTGTCACAGATGTTGCAACGATATGCATTAGTCATTAGCATAACTGAGGCTACGGTGCAATTAAATATATTTATAATCCGTCTAAAGTTAGGTCGGAGAAAGTTAAGCTAAGAAACTCGTAAAAGTGCATCGCTAAATGTCAAATCGTGACATTTGCAATTTTTTAAAGCGCGCTTTCTATTCTATTCGAAAATGGAATTCGTTTGAAAATAGAACAGCTAGGGACGTTATGAAAATTTTTATCGATTTAACTTATCTTAGGCATTGAAATGAGGTCAGTCTGATGTTAGCAAATAGCTGAGGTACCTACCTAGTATGTTTCCATTATTTTTATTCTTTGATTTCTTTGCTATGCACAATGCAAATATAAATGTTTTGAACACGTTTTTTACATAAATTAAACATAATTTGCAATACGTTATGTATTATAATTTGAAGGTTAATCTCTTGTAGTTGAGAACTTAGACGTCTATGGTTAAAATTGTATTTTCTATTTATATTTACTTAAGTTCTTACCAAAAGAATAGAGTTAATCTCTTTGAAGGGCATCTGTCATACGTTTCGCATACAATTGTACAAAATTAATTTTGAATAACATAAGTATTACCGAATGAATTAAAATGTCAATTTTATGAAATGTCACAAAACAAAACGAGCTAAATTAAAAGCTAATATTAATATGTTTTAATACAATGCCTTAAAAAAACCGCAGTGTATAATTTGTTTCCTTTTTCACATTATTTTATAATATTTTATAAATGTTACGTTAGTATGAATACCAATTTGCATTTAAAATATCTATAAGTATGTTTGTGTGTTTATTCTTCTGCCTGGCACTCCAAAATTATGTGGTGTTAAATAAACATTCTTTCTTTCTTTCTTTTAGTATAAACCATATATATATTTTCGTATAACTAACTATTATATAGAAACTTGTAATGTAATTTTTAGAAGGCAATTGAAATTAAGGCCATATGTACCCAAAATGATATATTTACTAGAAATATGGAAGCAAATTGTGAGTAGAAGCTACATGTATTAATAATAAACCTAAATTTATATGACAACTAGCTTACCGCCCGCGGATTCGCTCACGTGGACTTTAATAATTTTCAGTGAGTTGATTTTTGAAGAGGCAGTATGATATTTTAGAGAATTTAAATGCGTTTGTCCTCTTTTCCGTTTTATTACATATTCGTATTTCTTAACTTAATTTAATAGTAGAACAATTGCCACATGATATTGTATCAAAATCAGTTCAGTGGCTTAAACGTGATTGACGTACATACAAACAGACATTCAGACAAAAAAAATACGAAACATTGTTTTGGCGTTTATAAAATATCTATTTAATTACTTTTATACAAAAATATTTAATGAACAGAAATCGCCTAATTACATTTAGATAATCTCATATTAGATAGCTATTTAAAATAATTAAACAAATATTATTAACTAGCTGTAACCTGCGGCGACTCTCGCGTGGTACCCGGCTAGAAAGTAGCTTATATGCTAATCCAGACTATAAACTATCTCTGTACCAAATTTCAGATAAGCCGTTTTTGCGTGAAATTGTAACAAACATCCAAACATCCATAGATCCATACGGAGAAACTTTCACGTATAATGTATAGGATATACATTTAGTATGACTTCTAGGTACAATTGTGTGATAGGTTTGTACCTATAGGTAAATAAAGGTTTTATATATTAGTTAATCGTGATAAGTTTCGTCTTATTGAATAGCCAAATATTGCAAAGCGTGAAACTCGAGAACGGCTCGACCGACTTGGCTAAATTGAAAACAAGGAAGATGACGTACCACGAGAGAAGCCGGGGCTAACCGCTAGTTGTTAAAAAAATGCTTGGTTAGTGATCAACCACATGGCTTAAGAATGTAATGATCAAATGAAGTAGAGATAATAAGATAATATTAGTTGAGTTATTGTACTCTCATTTTAATTAAATTTAATTTTTTACTATTGCGCAGTAAATTACTGAAATCACACTAATATCATATATGTGAAACTTTTGCGTTTGGATGTTTGTCCGTCAATCACGCTGAAACTACTGAACGGATTTTGATGAGATTCGCTACAAGCTTACATAGGTGATAGGAAACATTTTATCCCGATTAAATGCTCCCTGGGGATAAAACAGGCTTCTTTATATATACAGTCTTAAACGAATCTCCAATACTGCGTAAGTACTTTACTTTATAAAAATAACTCCCTTTGTCTGATCGGCCCAAGGCAAGCGTTAAAAATATATAAAAGACATTGGATGTAAAATTAGAAACGAAAAACACGCATAAACAATTATTTTTCTTTATTGAATTCGCAATACAAGTAAAGACCTATATATGGATCTCATAAGGTCTCCTAATATGTATTTAGATAGATAGATAGATAGATAGATAAAAAGTTTATTAAAAGAACACATTAAATACATGACAATTACAAAATAAGACGATTAAACAAAGAAAAATTAACATAGAGAGGTAAAAACAGTACGGAGACAAATGTGCACTGTGTTCTTAAAAAGGGTCTTGGCTCAGCATAAATGTCAGAGTCAATGGGACCCTGACGCTGATATTCTGCCAACACCACTTGAGGGTATTTTAAGATGATACATCTTCCAAATTCATTAGCCTTTATATTTTGTATCTATCTGTTCGCCCATGGTACATATATAGCCTATGTCACTCAGTAAACTGGCAGCTTTGTAATGGTGAAGGAATTTTTGGTAGTGTCCAACAGTTTTTGCGTGAAAACGTTACAAACATACAAACACAAAATTTTCCTCTTTACATTATTATTGATATAATTTAATATTATACATAATTTTTCAAAAATTTTCAGGACATAAGAACTATAACATATAATCTTCGATTATATGCAATTTTGTCCCTAAAATTTACATTATGTACTTTCAAAACATATGATTTTGAAAGTACAAAGAGGAAGCTACTCCCAGCATTTATGTTTTCCAATTTAGTTCAACGGTTTTTCGTCATAACGCATAAAACAAATCTTACTTTGCTCAAAAGAAAAACTATAGCCATTTCAATACATAATTATCTGGCTATACAATAAAGTATTGATTAATGGAAATTTTTCTAGCTTTATAAAGGTCAAAGGTCAATTTTAAGTTTGGTTTGTTTCCCCACAGATAACTGTCTAAATTTCTATTATACAGAGTACATTATAAATACATTTTGAAAACATTAATGCTTTAAAATAATAATTATACATTTTTTAAGTCATATCACTGATGAAATATTATCTCATTCCCTCGTACTGCAAAGTCTTCAAAATGTTTTGTATTAGTAGGTACATGTTTTTCTTTAAATTCTAGAAATGTACAACCATAGTAAAATAAACACAAGTAGTACAACTAAGAATGTGATAATAAAAAATCTTATTGAATTGAATACGCATAAAAGATCGATAACGCAACGAACAAAAACTCTTTTGAATGAAACAAAATACAACATAATTCAGTTGCAGCAAAAGCGCGGGCAATTCGAAAAATTTCAATTAAATACAGATAAAAAATATATTACGCAACACACACACACGCACACGCTTGTCGTAGGTCAAGATACTGCACTCACACACGCGCGATCGAGAGCAATGTACTCGCTTACGGTATCATTTTTCGCGAATATACACATTTTTGTTATAGATATTAGAATGAAATATAACTATGCCCCTTTCTCTTTCTAATGCACTAATGCTGAATAGCGTCACTTGAAGCTACGCTAAATTACAACTGGCACAGAACAATCAATTGTATGATAATGTTTTTTTTCTTTTATTTGTGTTACTTTTGTTTTTATTGTTACATCATTTTACCGTCACAGTTTTCTTAATTTTGAGGTTAGTAAAATTCGCGCCAAAAATTTTTAAAGTAAAATGTTCTCGGTTTTAATTTTAAACAAGTTCTTAACCATAATATATTGCCGCGCAAAACTAATAAATGACTCATAAATAACCAGCAACTTCAAACGCAGCTATCAAAACAAAACTGCATTAATTGCATTAAAGTATGTAAAGTAGAGATTTCTCAAAAGCCCTACCTAAAAAGAGAATAATATATTTTCTTCCGTTTGTCTAAACTTGTTCGGCGCGCGCGCAGTTTGTATGTGGGCGTAGAGTTGTGTGCGTGGTCGTGTACACGCGTACGCTGTGCGCGTGTGTGCGTGCTTGTCTTAGGTTAGGGAGGTGATTGACCCCTCTCGTTTCGCAGACTCCCACTTTATTTTTATTATGGAGCACGTGGATATGCCGCGCTTTTATATTTCCCTTACGTTTATGGTGATTTATTTTTAGAGAACGACCGCAGATAAAAAGGGGGAATTGCCTATGTGTCATTCTAAAAGAAATCGCGTTTAATCGAATTACGATTCTGTGCAATATTTAAAAAGAACGTACTAAATTTGAAATTGGAATATTGCAATCGTCGCATTTTATTTTAATAAAGTATTATGTTATATTTGTTAAAATTTATTGTTTTGTCTATGGCCAGCACTTTTTTTTTAATTGAAATGAAATTACAAATAATTATTTATATTTCGAACGATGGTATCGACGGTAATCGATGTAAAAATGCAAGTTCGCAGCTTTGATCGTGACCCGCGCGCGCATGCATACTGTATGACACTATTTAAAATTACAATCAGGTGTGATGTGGTGTACATCATTTATTTATAGATATTTCGTTCTCTACTTTTAACGGTATTTTTTATCCATGTGTAGAAAAACGGTAGTAGGGCTGTCAAAAAATATTTTTAGCAGTTGTTATAAATCGTAGTTAACATGAAAACACGTCGTAAATATTAACTTAGCGTCGCAATCCTTTACCTAACCGAGTTTACGTATACCATTATTAGTTTACTAGCCAAAAATTTATATTTTTTACATAAATTCCCTTCAAATGGTATAGAAAATCGACTTGCTCAAATCCTGGGTACTATATTATCTTATTCTAAATGTCTGTCAACCTAAAACCCTCTCAAACTACACACTGATGAAGACGATTATACCAAGTTATTGGCGCCTATAAAGGAAATTAATCAAGGTGATACGTTATTTATATTTTTAAGACGGTTCAGTGTACATCTTATCTAGTTCTGAGCTGAGATAGCCCTTTGTTTTCTTTATCATTTAGCCCTGAAGGTACATTCGCCTTACGAATAACTGCTTGTTAAAAATAATATTATTTTATTGAGTAATTAATCAATAACCACGTGCCTGATTCTGCACAAAGATCACTGTCTTGTAAAGAAAATAAATGTCTAATTGTTAGTGTGAACAATTGATTTAGGAAGATGTGGGCTTAGGGAAGAGAGGCCTTTGCCCAGCAGTGGGAAAAAATATTACTCTTTTACATACGCCAAGTTGAATAGCCACATAATAATTAAAACCCTGTTTTTATTTAGACTATAAAATACGAATCATCTTTGATTAAAACATAAGTAGTCAAGCAATTATTAAGAATTATCAATTATAAATAAACGATTGTGTAAAATAATTATTAATATTAAATTAATTATTGATTTTAATACCAATATATATATTGTATTGATTGCATGCCGGTTTATATGGCGAATAATATTATTTAATATTTATAAGACAACATCCAATGTACGTGTTCAAGCAACAAATAAATGAATTTGAATTTATAACCCCTAACAAGTTGCTTATAAGTAGATATATTATCTATATCAACGAACAGCCCAAACAAATGGACGTATCGGGCTGAAATTTTGCAATCAGATAGATTTAATGATGTAGGAATGCGTTAAGAAAGGATTTTGATAAATTCTACCCCCGAGAAGATAAAACTGAGGATGAAAGTTTGTACCTACTACTAAGTGATATAGTAATGAGATAAAAGTAAAAGTAAAAATGTTGTGTGAAATACTTTAAACTTCAAACTATGTGAAGTTATGATGTGCTAGAATGCCAGACTCACACCTGACATTTCAAAAATATAGTGTATTAATTGATCGATAAAATTCAAAATGCCTTAAAATTAGTCTTCATGATGCATTGTCTGATGTTTTCAAAAGGATTGTTTTCTAAAGAACTGATGTAACACCTTAATTTTTTTTATAAAAAAAATCTCAGTTATTTATTAAACACTAGCGGTCCGCCCCGGCTACGCCCGTGGTACATAGCCTTCCTCAATAAATGGGCTATCTAACATTGAAAGAATTTTACAAATCGGACCAGTAGTTCCTGAGATTAATGCGTTCAAAAAAAAAAACAAACAACCTCTTCAGCTTTATAATATTAGTATAGATAATAAATTATTTGTTAACAAATTCTTAAAATCACTGTACCATAGTGAAACTATTTCATAATCCCACTCCGCTCGCGTAATTGCATTGCTATTCGTACACTCAGTGTATAATTTTTATATTATACTACATGACAGTCCCATTAGATAGCTGTAGGGTTACCACGCATCCTGATATAATGGGATTTTATTTTAGCTATAAGTAACTTGAGTTATATTGTATTTATAAACGATTGTAAATATTAAGAAAAAAGCGAAATATTTGTTCTTAAATATGTATTTTAGTATCGTGGTTGTGCATTTTACATTAAAACAGACGTAAAATAAACAAAAAATTAGTTTTTTAAGACAGATAGTTCGTACCTACTTTATTGTACTTCAGTTATTCAGTTCGTATATATAAATGTTTATGAAGTGTGCTATAATAGAAATCAAGATGGCCGCGGTGACGGTTCTCTAGCGTAACGCGTAATTAAATAGACGCAATTTGACAAAATTCCACGTCAAAACATCACGTGACCGTCCCAATCAGCATTTATTTTCCACAAAACGCCATTATACCATTACTCAGTTACAGATATCCGATATTATGTTTATTATAAGACAATAAATAAAATATTGTGTCAATAAGGAATTAATACGAAACGCGATACTTCCTTTAGCGCGCGCGTGTGCGTGAGCGTGCGTGTGTGCGTATCGAAAGAATTGAGGTTATCTCAGCGGATTGTCATTGTTTGCAATACGTAGTTTTATATGCGACAGACGCGCCGAGTTTTCTGGCAAAAATAAATACTGTATTGGCCAAGACAATGCCCTGTTACCTGTTGTGAAATTATTGATTACATCATTTAGGTTTTAGATATAGACATAGACACACATTTATTCACACACAAGAACACACACAACAAGTAACAAAAAAGACAAAACGACGAACAGATTAAATTTAAAATTTGAAGTTGATCGTTGAATTCGTTAATCTGTTCTTTAACATTAGGTTTTACGTAAATTATGAAACAAAATCTCTTTTATAGTTCCGGAGGCCCGTATACTTCTCCTTACCCTTCCTAGTCCTTTTCTTAATTCCCTCCATCAATCCCTTCCATATTTATCCAGTAAAGTCGGCAATCCATTTGCAAAGACATATGGCCTCTGAATATGTATAAAACTATGTATATTAAGAGACCATGATCAGTGGATAAAAATACATAGTTTGCTATTTCCATATTGTCCACACTTATACGAAAAGTACTATGGATGTTAACGATGTAATAGGAACCAAATATACTATATTTTGTATTCAAATATATATCATCACATATTTAAAGATGATGTTAGTCTCAACTTAACTCAGAAACAGTTGTCAGTATTTTAAGGGTATTAGTTATTTCTAATATCCAGTCCAATTAAATATTTTAAGCTTCAGTTATAAAACTAGAGAATCTTATATTAACCACTGTACCAAAGAGTGCTTTAGTTTATACTAAAAATAATAACAGTACCATTAACACAGCAGTCGTAACAAAGTTAAGATTTATTAGGATACTCGTTAGGTTAAGTTTAGAGCTGTTTGCATCAGTTCTGCGTAATATTTGCGGTTGAATTTGACGGTTTTTAAACGTGTTTAGAATTTTCTAATATATTGCTTGTATATCAAGGTTTGTGATGAAAATCGTTTAAATATTATGAATCGTTACAAAGAGATTTCGAATATTTATAGGCATTTTAGATCTTTAAATCGTCATTTTGAAACAAATAAAAAAATTATTGTCCAGCATATATATCAAATCTTCAGACTTTAAACTTGCTATATAAACCAGTTTAATCACAATTACCAAACTACCGAAATACGACCGAACAGAAAAAACTACAAAAAAAATACCGGAGAAATTTTCAATAACAACTCTCTGTATTTATCTACTCTACGTCCAAGAGTCACACACGCGCGCTCCGTTTGTTGACATAGGTCAGTGTCGGAACTTTATTACGCTTTTTATTCTGTCCCACGCACACATCGGCGGTTCCGCACACAGCTGTGCGTGTGTGTGCGTGCTTTTACCGAAGAGCAACTGCATAGAGATGTCATGTTATTATTATGTATTAATATTATATATTCTGTTATATAAAATTTTGTAATAATCACATGATAATTAAATATGTGATATGTAAATAAGTCAGATCTTTATCTCGGATTTAGTTCGCGTATATGTTCCCAATGCTGGGACACGGGCCTCTTATCAGGGTTCAGGGCCCATAATCCACCACGCTGCCCAAGTGTGGGTGGGCAGATGTCACATGTCGTCTAACTTTTGATTTTTGGACATGGCTAATGGATCATCTAACGATGTATTCGCCGTAAACTGTATAAGAGCATAATATCTTCATTAGGTATACTTTTTAATAGACTAGCAGTAATCTGCGGCGTCACTTGCGTGGTAAAAAGTCGCCTCAGTGCTAATCCAGACTTTAATCTATTTCTGTACCAAATTTCATACAGATACGATAAGCTGTTAAGAGTAAAAGCCATCCATACATCCATCAATCTATACACACAAACTTTCGCATTTATAATGTCAATAGGATTTATACTTTGATTAAAAAAAAATTCAAATTATAAACGCATCATAAAATACCGTATAAAAATTCTTACACACGACACTCATACATGATTATAAACAAATTGCTACAATTATTCTGCCATCATATCAATTACGATCCAGTAAAAAAACAACACGAACAATTAATGCAATAGTTTAAAATCCATAAAAAACGTGTAAGCTAAAATCGCGACGAAACGACATAACTCACAAGTAATGCTATTCAATAACTAACTCTATTCGAATGGAATAAGGTTGTTTTTTGTTAAATCAATAGTTATAGGAAGTAACCTCGTGGGCGGTAGATGAAGATTGTTATCTTAATCGAATGAAAGGGAGAGATATGTCTGTCCCGCTCGCACTTAGCCTACATTCCATTACTGCCCTATTGTCGAACAAATCGATTGATTGTATTTATTTATAATCCATGGGAATATAATAAATAGCTGTCTGTTCTTATCTTGGTGATCGGAAAATACTGTAGCGGATTTGATAAAATGCTTAATAACATAATGGTAGGCATATTTGTGGAACTATACATGAAATTGTATGCATAATATCGATGTACAAACAAAATTAATTTATTAAAAAACTGTATCATCAAAATAGATGCAGTGCTTTCGAATGTCATTCAATTTACAAAACAGACAAGCAAAAAAACCTCCTACATCCACTTATGCTCAGTGAATTACTGTTAAAACTACCATTATCTCCTTATAATCACAAGACCTAGTACATCTAACACCTTGTGTAAACACTAAATGTAAATATAACAAGGACTCAGGGAAATAAACATGATTTTATGTTTTAATAAAATTATCGACGAACTGCACTTCCTAGTAAATAACAGTAAACTAACACTAAATGCGTGACTCTGTGTGTCTCTTACGTCACACCGGCTGTGCGGATTTGGACGAATTTCGATTAAGGGATAACTGAAACGCAAACATTTATGTATTCAATTAGACTTCTTGTAGAAATACTTTTGAATCGTCATAACATAGATTTAACATTTACCACCATGTCTTTTTAATTGTAAATTTGTTTATAATTTGGGTATAAATAAATAAATGTTTAGATAGCATAGATTCATTTTGTAACAATAGACCTACTACATTTTTCATGAAAATAATTAAATCTTCTAGTCCTATAAAATTATATGTCTAGGAGTTTACTATAACGTCTTAAAGCAGTACTGTTAACGAAAAGTTATATACACAACAGTAACAAACAATAATATAAACGGCTCGACCAAATCTAGTTTTCTTTATGTTTTTGATAAGTTTTACCGGGTCTCCGGGGACACAGCATCCGCTTTGAAATAGTAGCATGCCACTGTATTTCGTACGATAAAGAGGTGGGGGGAGGGGAGGGAACCGGAGGCCCGTTTTCTTTTCCCCACCCTTCCCAGTCCATTCCTTCACAATCGTCAAACCTACCCTTTTCCCTTACTGCATAAAAGCGGGCAGCGCATTCGCAGAGACTTCTGCGCATGTTCACGGACGCTGGTGATCACTTACCATCAGGCGAACCACCAGCTGAGTTGCCCGCTATGACATATAAAAATAACTTATCAATTAAACGATTTATTTAAAAAGTCACTTACCTTTGTATTCACATTACGTATTGTTTACAAAAGTCCAAGGTTTGACTGATATCGATGAATAATGAATTCCCTTGAACCGATAAATATAAAAAATTATTGAACATACGCATTGAAAATTTATTGTATGAACCATCTGTCTGTTTGTATGCTTTGTTATATTAAGTTGTTGGCGATTTTATACACACGAGAGTTTTTACACATTTTTTTAAAGATGTGTTGCTTTTAAATTGTGTGGTTTATGTTATGATTATAATAATGCATATAAATGTCAGTTAGACGTCAAAAAACATGCTTGCAAAACATGCCTTTATAAATAAAATACACCTGATGAAAACTTATATTAAAAAGTATAATCAGAATCAAACAAAATCTTAACTCTCTTTTTATTATTGTCTTTGTCATATTTCAAATGTTCTATAAATCTGTTTATTATATAGAACTAGCTGCGCCCCGCGGTTTCACCCGCGTAAGTCCGTATCCCGTTGGAATATCGGGACAAAGGTTAAGGTAGAAGGTTGCATATATGTCATTCCAGTTATCCAGCTATCTACGTACCAAATTTCATTGCAATCGGTTCAGTAGTTTTTGCGTGAAAGAGCAACAAACACACAGACATATTTACAAACTTTCGCATTTATAATATTAGTAGGATTTAGTTGAAAAAATATAACAAGAAAGTAAATTGCCTCCAAACTGTCATAACTAAACCATATTTATATGGGCCCACACGAAAGGCGCCAACTTTCAAACGAAATGGCTTCACCCAGTCGCAAGTTGTGAGGTAACATACACAAAAATTACATTCGAATCGACAACCACCTTTTTTAAAGTCGGTTATAAAACATTCAACTCAACAGACTAACTTACTCTATAGCAAATCGCAGGAAATCAGGAAAAAAATAGCTAACATATGTTAATAGCTAGTTAGCGAATAAAACACAATTGTCACCCCGTCACACCGTAAGTCAAATTGATTGTTACACCGTTTTTTAATTATTCTTTTCACCCCTTTAGCGATACGGTGTAATTATAGGCGAAGCGGGAAGCGATAAGTTGTTAATTGATGCTTTGACACCTGTGTGTTTAAAAAAAAATCCACGAGAAAATATTATAAAAAGGTCACATTTGTGTGAATGTCTGTAATGCTGTCACACAAAAACTACTGGACCGATTATGAAAATTCTCTCACCATTACATAGCTACCATTCACTAGTGACATAGGCTATACATGTACCACGGGCGAAGCCGGGGTAAACCGCTAGTTGACCATAAAAACATCTATAGATATATAGTTTAACGATTTACCCTGTCTTCGGCCGTGGTACATATTTATCCTATAGCACTCAGACCTACAAATTTATGGGTGAAAGAATTTTTGAAATCGATCTAATAGTTCCTGCGATGAGCGCGTTCAAACAAACAAACCCTTCTAATTTCATAGTTTGTAACTATAGATATAAAACCTGTATATATGTACAACTAGTTTTTGCCCGTGGCTTCACACACATTCAATCCGGAGTAGTTTAATTAAGGTTATTTATTATACATAAAAATCTTCCTCTCAAATCACTCTATGTATAAAAAATCTCAAAACTATCAAATTCCGTCGTGTAGTTTTAAACATACATACAAACAGTGAAGCGACCGATTCGTACTATATACTGATAATCCACTTACGTTTGTTCATTGTCATTGAACCCATTCGGCGAACTTGACTTCATTTTTTCGCGCGTATTTTTAAAAAAAGGTCGGCCATACTTTATGTGTCTTTTATCTTTTTTTATGCGTTTGACCGTAATGCATTTTCCTGACATACATTCGTGTTTATCTGAATTATTGAATAATTTACTTTAATGAGGTTTCGATATTATAAGGCTATCGATATGCTTTGTTAGAGTTCTTTATCCACCTTCTCAAAAAAGGAGGAGAAGAGAATTTATGTATCATCATCATCATCATTATCAGCCTTTTGACATCAGCCTTTGACAGCCACTGCTGGATATGTCTGACTCTGTCATGGCACGCCACTGAGCCCGATTGGCTCTTTGTGCATTATGTATGTATGAAATAAATAAATGTAATTAAATGTAAATAATTACAGGTATATATATATAACTAGCGGTCCGCCCCGGCTTCGCCCATGGTACATATATAGCCTTCCTCTATAATCATGGGCTATCTAACACTGAAAGAATTTATCAAATCGAACCAGTTGCAGTAGTGGCTCTGTGGTGAGAACCTCGGACTTCAAAATCGATAAGTCGGGGTTCGAGACCGGGCGAGCGTGCAGGAAATAAATTGATTTTTCAATTTATCTGCGCATGTAGATAACATCACCACTGCTTAAAACGGTGAAGGAAAACATCGTGAGGAAACCGGCATGTCCGAGAATCAAAAGTTCGACGACATGTGACATCTGCCAACCCGCACTTGGCCAGCGTGGTGGATTATGGCCTGAACCCTCATAGGAGGCCTGTGTCCCAGCAGAGGGAACATATAAGAGCTGATGATGATGATGATGAACCAGTTGTTCGTGAGATTAGCGCGTTCAAACAAACTCATCAGCTTTATAATAATAGTATAGATGTGAGCACCCATTTGCAAGGCATATTTTTAACATAACTCAACACAGGATTCGAGCAATTTTGAGCAAATCTCTCAAACGTTCAGTCATTAGCGCCATCGTTCAAAAAATCTTGTTAAAATGTGGAAGGGGTCTATGCCGTATCTCTTAATAGAGAACTAATGCTCCGTTAGCGAGACAATTTGCGAGAAAAATTATAGCCTGCCCATATTTTATAGCTGTTAGGGGGATTTCATAGGACAGCGATATGAAATACTTAAAAATAGCTTTGTATTTGTTGAGTTATTTATCTGAATATATAATATAATACAGGAGATTTTAGTGTGGGGTTCAATGCAATATATATATATATATCTATATCATGTGAAACTTTTTTTTTGAAACAAATAAAGAAATTTTATTTATTTATTATTTATTTATATGTATAACTCAAAGGTATAGTGATCTATCAACGCACAGCCCAAACCACTGGACGGATCGGGATGAAATTTGGCATGCAGATAGATGTTATGACGTAGGCATCCGCTAAAAAGAATTTTGATTAATTCTACCCCCAAAGGCATGAAATAGGCATATTGAAAGTTTGTACCATAAAAATTTATTAAGACCGCCCGGGCGAAGCTGCGGACAACATCTAGTTAAAAGATGTAGTTGAGATTATTATATTTATGATTAAAATTAATGTTTTATTTAGCCTATAAATAGAGTATTATATACCTAGGTACATAAAAAATAAATACATAATAAAATAAACCAAATTGTAAACCAAATAAAAAAACCAATGAATCTATTTCTTGTTATATAAAAAAAATGATCAAAATTATACTCAAACGTTGCCTAAGAATTTCCCCTTTCTCAGATTTTGTGACATTGAATTTTTTACGATTGAAGTACCGGTTCTATAGAATGCTATCTCTACACTAAATGATACTATATTTTTAATTAAGTAGCCGTATAAATATTATCTTTCGCTAACCTATTGCATATCTTACGTAATAGTTTCTATGTGTACAAGTAATTTCATAAATAGTCTATTGAAGTGAAACTTCTTTAGAATCGTCGTGATTTCAAACCTGATGCAACGGAAAAAAGACAGGTAAGAGACGCAAATACAAAAATGTGTAGAATGAAGCCGGCAAAGAATGAGACAGGAATATACATACTATTTTATTCATTCTTTTGTCGATTTACTTAAGTTTCACTTCTATCATGTGTGAATCGCACACACACCTTTTTTATAGTTATGAACTGAAAACTCACAACTTTTAACATCCAAACCTTACTAGTATATGAACATTTTATAAAACTACCAACTCCTAACTAAAACAATCCACTACAAACGCAGTACTAAATAACTTACATGTATCTATAAATTACTTTTATCAAATAAACAGTTTTCAAATTGTCAGAACTGTTTCAAATTTAAATAGAACAAGACAGACACCAGCTTTCAAATAAAAACGGAATCATAAAAATCCATACACCCAGTACAGTTACAACGTAACAAATATAAAAAATACAATCGATAACTTTTTTTAAGTCAGTACATAAAAAACAAATTATAATTACCATACTATATGTCATCTGTACACACACTAACATTATTTAAGTTAAAAAATACAGTTAAGCTTCTCCTTTTTTAAAAGTCGGTTATAAACACGTAGATAATATCCCATGCTATTATATTATGCTCTCTCTATCTAGCAAAGGGCTAAACACTCAATTTTTCAACTTGCTAATTACAACGGGGAAGCACGTCTTGCTCGAGAGAGCGTTTTTAAAACGTTTTTAAAACGATTCCGTTTTAGTTTTTAATGTATTTTTTTATAATTGTCCGAAAAATAAATATCACTGCAACAGTTTTTGACTTGAATTTTGTCAAAAAGAACCGGCTTCAAATAGTCAAATGTCAATATGGAATCATGCGGAAGGCACGAGCTTTCAATTTATAAAAAACCATCAAAATCAGTTCATCCACCCAAAAGTTCTGATATAACAATCACATAATACAGCCGAATGTAGAATCTTTTTTGAAGTCGGTTGAAAATTTAATAAAATATACAAATCTTAAATCTCATCCAACATTCAATAAACAAACAAACTGTATGAGCATCATCCAATACTGGTATCGGCTGATACATCTCCTTCCGGGAACCGAACCTTAGACCCCGGCATCATGCCGTATCAAAAGCATAAATACTTTACAATTTCTTCGTTGCGTGTTGCAAGCGTCTAGTTCCACTTTCTAGCACGCGTGAAAGGGCTGCAGTGCTGGCCAGCTTCATCTACACGCTATATTTTATTATAATTTTATAGAGCACAAGCTTTTGCCCGCGGCTTCGCACGCGTTAATACGGAGTAGTTTTATAGATGTTATAACATATATGAACCTTCCTCATGAATCACACTATCTATAAAAAAACCCCATCAAAATCCGTTGCGTAGTTTTACAGATTTAAGGATAGGGACATAGGGACAGAGAAATTGACTCTGCTTTATACTATGTAGTGATAATGTCTGTCTGTATTTCTTTATTTTTAAAGCATTTTTTTCTTATCATTCGCTAGTCTAAATAAATATATTTTTCTTCATTGTTTCCTCTTTGTAATAATAAAACACAGTCTCATATTATAATGCAAGTATTGCCGCTGCATAATTTGTTAACATGTATTCTAGTTAGCGTAAATAACGATGACACAAATTGATGCGGTTTATAAGAAAAACGCTAAAAATATTCTAATTAAGAGTTAACTGAACAACAATTACAAATAGCCATATTTAGCGTACAAATCAGGTTTTCCCTATATTTCACTGAAAAATAAACACATTATTATGGCAGGAAACGGATAATTAAATATATAAAACACATTTAAGCTGATTTAATGAATGTTTGCGTTCAGTTTTTCCTTAATTCGTAACAGAAATAGTTCAATCATAACGTATGACAACACCGCAATCAGCGAACGTGTTTTTACAATGTTTTGTGATATGTGGAATTCGAATTTGTTTCATAATGCATTTCTACCACAGGTATTTATTGTGATTTTTATTATATTTTCACTTCGTCTGCATGCAATATAAAGTTGTTGATATGATTCATACATTCATATACACCTTGTATGTGTGTATTAAAACATTTTTTTATTTTATTTTCTATAGTGCTTTACATTAAACTGCTTGATCAGATAACAACGATAGTAAATTAATTAAAGTCAACTTTTTTTTAAGTGTCACAAATAAAAATATTTCCTATCATCCGTATATAACATGATTTAGATACCAACAAAATCGGTTGCCTGGTAGATATTGCAATAACGATGCCTTTGTAATATTAATTTGTTATTAATATTGCTTCAGTTTACAATGAAATAGGTAGAAAAACAAAATGGCCATTTTAGCTCGCGGTGTATCGATTTCCACGGCTCGCACTGTACGGATTGCGTGCCGAAAGTCATTTCTTTGCAATCGCAAGAAACTGAGGGTATTCTATAGATATACTGAACATAGCTGCCCGAGATTAGACTCGGATTTGTAATGAATATTGACTTAGCAGTTTTTCTATCTTTCATATTCATTGCTGTTTTATAATGGCTGTCTAAATGGGAGCTTATTTATTTATTTACACATAAAATATATTTGAAGAGTTATAACCAAGTAGCTGCGCCCGGGTCCTGGGTATATATGCAAAATTTCCCCACTTAAAAAAAGGATATAAATCGACTTTCACTAATTTAACTTACGCAATAACTGTAACTAAAAAATACTCACTAAGTTATGGTTTTAGGCCACAGGGTATAAGGTTCATGAAATACAATTTTTTTTTTCTATAAAAATTTGTCCCGGGGGGAGTGGGCAAGGGGGTGCGTACCACACTAGTTCAAAACAATGGACCCTCCGATGTATCAAACAAATAGAATCACGCCAATCGGTTCACCACTCTCCAAGTTATCGAGTCATAAATCAAATAACAAATACTTTAAATTAAGAACGCTCGTTTTTGGGACGTCGGTTAATAGGTATAATTGTTTATAATTTGATTTATAGGTATAATGTATACGAGGAAAAAAACAAATTCTCTTTTTATACTAATGTTTTTTTTTTATCTACAGGAACAAAATAGAACGTGACGTTTTATCAGAATATTTATTTTTTCTCTATCCTTATTCTTGTTGATTTATACCAAATAAGCCTATTAAAATATGGATAGAGGGCTTATCAGTTGAAGTAATCTCTACCAGTCAACCCACTCAATTAATTATATTAGTAATATGTTTTACTTATGTATACACTAGCTGCACCCGGCAAACGCTGTTCTGCCTTACTCTTATCGTTTAGTGGTATGAAAAATAGATGTTAGCCGATTCTCAGACCTACCCAATTATTGGGTAGATTTGTCTGTATTAGCATATAGGCTACTTTTTGCCCGTATACTACACGAGTGAGCCGCGAGATACACCTAGATATAAATATAATTCATGAATATCTATATATATAAAATTCTCGTGTCACAGTTTTCGTTGCCATACTCCTCCGAAACGGCTTGACCGATTCCTCTGAAATTTGGTAAGCATATTGGGTCCCAATATGCTTACCAAATTTCAGAATTATATTTATATCTAGGTGTATCTCGCGGCTCACTCGTGTAGTATACGGGCAAAAAGTAGCCTATATGCTAATACAGACTAATCTATTTCTATACCAAATTTAATCAAAATCGGTAGAGTGGGTTAGGCGTGAAGAAGAGATAGACAGACTTTCGCATTTATTTAATAAGAGGGATATATACCTACTCATATTAATCATATGATCCATATATATTATATTGTATATACAATACAGGTTCTGAGACATAACCTATATGGTCATAAGGTAAATTACTTCTGTAGATAAATAACAAAAGAGAAACATACAAATAAAACGATTTCGCGCACACATTTTTGCATGATGCATGTACATACAGACAAATAAAAATGCTAGTAATGGTTCTCACATCTCATTATTTTAAACAAATTGTCAGAACCCTTCAAATTGTCAGAACTACAGTAGATTTAAATTGCACCTGGCAGGCAACATTATCAAAATCAGCCCAGCCGTTCTCGAGTTTAAGCCACACTAACGAAGTTAAATCGATTTTTATATCAGATTGTTATTCATGCGAAAACAATATGAAATGCGATACAGTTCGTTTCAAGTATTAAAAGGCGAAATAAATAACAGTCTATGATTTCGCCATATCTAGACTTGGGGCAATTTCTTTACCCTGAAATTATAGTCCAGTGGGGGCTATGTTATGACTTTTACACATGAAAGCGTATTTTACTGAATTTAGAACTGCGTGACGGATTTAAATCGAGATTTATTGTTTACCTGTATTGTGGGCAATCGTGGCTCATTGGTTAAGGTTTAATCAAACGGTTAATGGTTCATGAATGGATGATGAAATTGTATGAAACACTGTTCTAATCGGTGAAGCGGAACATTGTTGATGATGATGATTTAACAGTGGTCCCTGGGCGTACTTAAAGGTAGGAGATTCAATTCCTGGGATACATAAATATGTATGAAAGAAGCACTCCGCAAGCCAGTTCGCGTGCGATGTAGAGAAATAATCCCTGATTTTTACGCCTAACTCCCGTTCCTGAAAGATTTCCGGGATGAAACCTCTTCTATGTCCTTAATCGGATCTCAAACTATCTCTTTTCTAAATTTCATCCCATTTGGTTCAGTGATTTCGGCGTGAAGAAAAGGATAAACAAAATAATAAGTATCACATGTTTTAGTAGGGATTCTATAAACGAAAAAGACAAAATATTCATACTATCTTCATGATACTATTCAAGACAAAACCGTGTGTAAAAACTAGTAATCAAAACACAGACTTACGCTAGGCAGCGATAAATTCTTATATCTTTCACAAAGGTACCCGTGTTTTTAATTAAATTTAAAAATAAAGGTAAAACGAAAGTTCGCTCGCGTTTCTTTGTCTCCCGATAAAAGTTGAAATTACATTATTAAGAGAAAATGTTTCGCTATAAAACGTTACCATTTTTGTTTCGTAAACTGACTGTTTATAAAGTCTGATAATTCATTATATTAACTTAGATATTGTAAATTAGATATATATATTAGGTAGGTACAGTGTGATTTTATGGACGTAAAAATCTTTACGATCTCTTTACGTTTTAAGTTATATATACACTAGTGGGTTGTGCCGGCTTTACTTGTTTACATATATAGCCTTATATGTCCAACGGTATAAAAAAATTGAAAATCGATCCAGTATTTACTGAGAAAATGCGTTCAAACAAAGACTTCAGCTTTATATTATCACAATGATATTTTATAATATTGTTATATAAAGTATGAATCAGAACATGTGATGTATGATACACTTAACCGACGATAAAAAGAAGGAAGTTTTCTACTTCGGACATAGGCAAATGTATTAATTTATTTTATAATTTATATTCTCCAGGATGAAAGGTTTTTTGCTATAAACTGAATTAAAACTTAGGATATTTCTTGAGCCGTTAAATACAAGGAAAATAAGAGTAAGTAAAGAATAAGTATAGATAAGTAATTATTTCCTTGTTTATGTGCTTGCTATCTACTCCAGCTAAGCTTCTATACTTAAAAGCCGAAGAGTTCGTTTGTTTGTACGTGTTAATCTCAAGAAATACTACATCGATTTCAAAAATTGTTTTCCCTATATGCTTATTTCTTATCTCATCACAATCATCATCATCATCAGCCCATATATGTTCCCACTGCTGGGACACAGGCTTCCTATGAGGGATTTCTTATCTAATTTAGTTTAATAAAAATCTTAGTTACGTAATTTTTTAGGTTTCTGTTACCCACTGCAACGATGTTAATAAAATTTATAATTGTTACACGTTTTTCTAATAAATGAGTTATGAAAAACAGTTCGTTAAAAACGAGCTTATTTTATGTAAAAAAGGGACTTCTGCTGAACTTTACTGGAACTGGAATTGAATCTACGACTTTTTATTCAATTTAATTTTATAAAGAAACACTGAGTTCACCAATAAACAATTAATAAGAATATAAATAACTGGAAATTGCCTCAACTTTTCATTTATAAATAACAAACATTTGAAAGAGTCTTTAATTTTTTTACTAAAACAACTGAATCTTACTACCAAAAGCTTTAATTGTATTGAAATCCACAGATTTTCATGCACAAGAACGCCATGCAAATGCATGCCAGAGAGCTCCAGCGAGGGTTGGGAGGCGAGGTGAAGCCCCACCAGTGCCAGCAGTGCCTCAAATCGTTCAGCTCTAACCACCAGCTCGTTCAGCACATCAGAGTTCACACCGGCGAGAAGCCTTACAAATGCTCATACTGTGACAGAAGATTCAAACAACTAAGCCACGTACAACAGCACACAAGATTACATACAGGTCAGTTCATTGGTTTGAAATTGGAGTACGTCCACGCGCGGCGACGTCTCGTTGTGGAATGAGCTAAATGGCTTAATATATTTTTAATTAATAAGTAGGGTAGATTGTAAAATAATCAAATATACACGAAATACATATAATAATCAGAAACCAGCAGCAGACAGGAAATAGGCTACATGAAAATAAACTAAAAATAATTCACTTAATTAACATTTACAAACTTCATGGTAGTTACAATAAAACGTGAAAAGTCAAGATAACGTTCTGATATCAAAAAATTAATAAAACTCTTTAACTGTTTCAAAAGGGATGAAACTCTGGAAATTAGTGAAATATTTCCTTCACTCGGACAGTCTTTGTCTTGAATTTTTAGGGTACCTTTGGCAGAATACAAAATGTTTTTTCGTCATACGTAAATTTAAATAACAGCTTTTTTTAATATAGCAACGAGTCTAATCAATATAGCAGTATTTGAAATACTTAAAGAGCTGTACCTATAATTAATAATAATAATAGGTCAATTGAAATCTAAGATAAGATTATTACATACAATTATATCTCACAAAAATTATATACCAGCATTCGAACCACATTAGCAAATTGCCTGCATAATTTTCACCTTAGATTATGATTTATTTACTAAGCTAAAGTATAAATATATATAAATCTCCTTAGGTACTCTGAATTCCATCTCAGTCATGATGTTTTATGTATATATTTTCAACAAATCAATATAATTTTAACGATTTTGTACAACTGTTAATTTGTTCATACAAAAACGAAATAATAATGTAAAATTTGGATATGTTATCAATTTATTAAAACATCCTTTAACCGTATTATAAATACATTTCCTTTTGTTTTCGTTTAAAAATGTCCAAATATATAATAAAATCGTATAATATTTTTCCTCTTTTTCCTACAACCGTCTATATTCGAATAAATATACATTTTAAAATTGAAATTTAAGTTAACTTAGAGCAGAATAAATTTTGTAACAATTTAAAATAAATGTTTAAATTTATTTTATTCCAATTATCTAAAAAGGTATGCACATTCAATTCACCAACTTATATGAATAAAAATTCATGTGAAAAATGTTATCTCTATAACCATATATATTCACAGAACCCGGTCTTTATAAATCAGATCACGCTTAGCCACTTAGCGAGTTTAATATCGTGTTTTGGCGCTACGGAGCGGAAGATCGCGAGGTAGCTTGCCACCTGCCGTTTTTATCTTGACCGTTTCGTTAAATCTCTGTTTAAATATTACTTTCATATACATTTCATTTCTTTTTTTGGTAAAATCCTACTAATATTATAAATGCGAAAGTTCGTAAGGATGTGTGTGTGTTTGTTGCTCTTTCACGCAAAAACTACTGAACCGATTGCAATGAAATTTGGTACGTTGATAGCTGGACAACTGGAATAACATTTAGGCAACTTTATATCCCGATATTCCTACGGGATACGGACTTACGCGGGTAAATCTGCGGGGCGCAGCTAGTTCATGATAAAGGGATAGATCTTCATGTATTGGCTATATTATATAATGATTGTCTATGAAGCAATCTAAACAAATGACTAAAAAGGATTAAAAATGTTTTATGAGTATCTATAAAGCCTTAATTATAATTTAATTATAAATATAATATTAAAAATCAATCAACAGCATAGGTGACCCTAATCAGGATAATGAGATGAACACATACACGTGATGCTTATAAAAGCGAGTTAAAGAAGTGTTTAAGCCTAAAGCCACTGAAGGAATGATACTCAAACATTTATTTATTAATCTACTCTAATCTTATAAAGAAACTTTTGTATATTTGTAACGTTTTCACATAAATACTGCTGGACCGATTCCAAAAAGCCCTTCATAATTAGATAGCTGCAACTTCACATAAGCTATATATGTACCACGGGCGAGGCCGTGGCGAACAGCTACTAGTATATACCAAAAATACCATTAACAGCAATTTAATTTCCCGCATACAAAGAAATAATTGTGGACAAGTTTTTCAAGGCGATAACTAAACCTAGTAATTTTCTTTTCAACATAGGGTGGACTTAATTGTACACTACATACGTTTTTAATGTTTCCAGTATTCCAATATTTCCAGTCATTTTCTTTTGTTTGTATGCGATTTTCACCTTTATTTCATCAACCGACTTCAGGAAAATTTGAGTTCTCGATTCGATTATATTTTTTCGGGTTTGATGTATCAGAACTTTCGACTGGGCGAATCGATACTGATGATTCTTATTTTATTTGAAAGTTGGTGTCTTCCATATTGTGATCTCATTTAAATTTGGTATAGTTTGAGCAATTAACAGGCGTTTTATTTATGTCTTGACTAGAAATATTATTAAAAGATGTCTGAAATGCGTATGATCAAGGTTAATTATTTGCATTATGTTTATTAATTTAAAAAAAATCTCGACCGATGTGGCTAAAATTCAGCATAAATTCCGTATCCCGTAGAAATATCGGGATGAAAAGTTGCTTATATGTTATACCAGTGGACCAGCTGTCTACGTACCAAATTTCATTGCAATGGGTTCAGTAGTTTTTGCGTGAAAGAGCAACAAACACACACACATCCTTACACACTTTCACATTTATAATATTAGTAGGATAATGGTCAAAATCAATTTAAAGGCCACTTTAAATCTGCTTGAACAAAGATGTTGGTTTCAACCAATAATTAATCACTCCCACAACTCCAAAAATGGTAAAACAGACAAATATCGAAAATATTCTGAAACTTCCATTGCAATGTTATCTGACTATTTTATAAATAGACTTAACCTACTTTATTTCATTTAAAAGACGACCGTAGAATGCGGGGGTATCTAGTACTATTAATATTACAGAACGTATTATAGAAATTATTTATTTAATAATGTTATTGTCATCAAAAAAGCGCAATTTTTTACTACAACAGAGGCCCCTTTTATCATCGGAATAGGTACCTAAACTAAAATTTTATCTTACTTTAAAGTTTAAAACTTTATGATTGTGTTGAAATTTTCATTGTATTCTATCAATGTCTCTATAGATAAATCGTTAAACCTTCAAGTCCAATGTCTATACTCTAGATGAGTGTATGTAGAGTCTAGATATCTAGCTCTATACCTAGGTCGAGCTCTGTTCCACCTATCTTCTAAATAAGGGTAGAGTTAGTTCTTCATCATTGGGTATCTACATTACAAAAAATACATACATTTATAGCTTTTATAGCGCTCAGACTAACAACTCAGACTAACAACAAAGTAGACTATAGACATATGAGAAACCATTAAGACACTTAGTTAAAACAGCAATATAATCTCAACAGTCTATCAATTCCACACTCAGTGTTACCATTTAATTAAAAACCGGACCTCGCAAAACGTCATAAAGTCAACACCTTCCGTCAGTATGTCATGTGTGGACAGCTAACTGGCAATTACGACAATTAAAAAACTCATTACGCACTACCTACTGCCAATCGTACCGTGTATAAATAGTTAATTACTGGCAACTCAAGTCGTTCGATAAAAAACGTGGGAATAGACAATATGTCCCATTTTAATATTCGATTTAAATATAGAGCACATTTTTGGCCGCGTTCTATTTTCAAAATTATTTTCCATTTTCATTTAAATGATACGGTGGGTGAAAACTTCTTATTTCATTTGCTTTTATTAATATCTACTTACAACGTAGCTTAAGTAAACATTAATTAATAAAGTGGCATTTGCATTATAAAAAACACATTATTCTTTACGTAAACTGTACATACATGGAAGCATTATTTACACGTCTTTTTGCACATAAATCTAATAGATTACACAAAACATTTGTTTAAATTTACGCAATCCATTAACTAAATAGCTGACCTTTAAACGCAAAAACAATCATCGCGACGAAGAATTTAATTTGCCATCAACAACGCAAAAAGATAAGATAATTTATACGAAGCCGTGTGAAAAAAGTAACGAATAATAGAATTATAATGCACATACGAATGGTTCGCAGCGCCGCCCATTGGCTAGTTGAGAGGTGGAAAAACACGTGAACGAAATTTTTTCTAAAACACGTAGAATATACGTTCGATCGGTGCACTGCCATTGGACGCCGCGTGCCTCTCGGCTGCCCATTGGCCGATTTTTTTTCCCGCTTTTCACGTACACGGCTAGCGGTTTTTTTTTGTGGAAACTTCGGCCAATGGAACGCGCGTAGTTTGAATTATAAAAGTTGTTCTGCTCTGTGGCGTGTAGAACTATAAATTGTCTTTGGTGCCTATAAACATAGAGATCGGCGCGATATAAAAACGTGACGCAACGTTTGCTAATTTTATTAACATTTCTAAGTTGTTTATTGCAAATCTTATTATGTTTGTGCGATGTTATTAAATTGATAATGTTGCGAAAAGGAATTTACCGCGAATACATGTTTTTGTACATGTTTTGTATTTCGGTTTGATTTGTTAAAATTGTAAGCAGCTTTGGGAACTAGATATTACAACCGCTTAACCGATTCATAACTGAATGAATTATGGAAATGGCTCCTTTCTATTTTTGATATGGATACCGAAGTTTTCTTTGACCTCTAGTCTAATTAACTTTTTAATCTATAGGTAATATGATTTTAGTGCACGTTTACACACACACGTAATTTTAAATAATAATTTAGTATCAGTCACTGGGAAAGACTCATCTTCTAAGATACAGTTTTTAGCAGTTCAAGAGATGCTTATTTAATTATGCACTCAAAAATGGTATACTTAATGAATCTATTAAAAATATGCATTAAATTAAAATGACAACTATTGAGATACTGTCAGAAAAACATTATAATCATCGTGGTATTAATTATTTTAATGAAGCGTACACTACACCGTAATGACTGCAATTGATAAAAATTGATAATGCGCAATAATATAGGAATTATTTCCTTATAGACATGAAAAATATTAACCGTTCTTTATGGCATATATGCAATATGTTATCTGTACCTACCATTGGTTATATTTTAAAGCGGGAAATAACTCGCGATGCGATCTGTTTTATAATGGCCGCCCAGTTTAAATTTGGAATTCCGAAGACGTATCCCGTATGCCGCGATGTATGCGTTCATGTTTTATTAATTCTAGTTGAATTTAGAATGCAACCGCAATTTCGGTTAGTGATATTGTCCATAGACTATACAGATTTGATGATGAGATGTTTATGCTTTTTTTTATACGGTATTAGAGGAAATTTAATTCTTAATTAATCATCAGCTTTTACATAACAATATTATTATTTTTTAGTATTTTGGACAATACTAAATGGTTGTCAAGCATTTTGGGTAGAAGTGAACTATTGCGATCCTGTGGTGAAGAGATACGTTACACTGTCGCCTGCAATCACACAAACAGGCGAATCAATAGCTTTAAGCTGGGGTTGTAGTATTCTAAATATGAACTTATACTTGATTGTATAGAACATATATCACATATATAAGCTCTATGTAAGATAATTGATATTCTTAAATTTTCATTTACTTAGAAATCTTCATTAGAAAGCTACATATAAAACCAATACCATTGTTATTACATACATAACCAATACTATATTAATAAATAGTTTTCTATATTACTATAAAAGAAAATACATTTCTTCAATTTCCCAAACACGTTTCCGCAAAATTTTTATCTCAACCGTAACCATAGCAACGTGATTAATTAAAAACGTAATTCTGCCACGTTAATCCCAAAATTAACATTCACAGAGTGGTCATTACAAAACTATAGGCATATAAGTGCATAGTGTGAGCCCCACACCCCTGGGGGTGGGGGTTTGGGGGAAAGATCAATATTATCAACGTTGCGATGACTGTAGGATGAGCATTTTGATATTATATATATATATTTTACGTTCAATAATGAGGTGTGGCTGGCGTGTATAAATTATATTGAAACACCCATTTTAGCATATAATGATATTATGATACTATGTTGTTGGTATGTATATGGTGGTGTTTTCTCTCAGTAGGAAGGTTATAACTAAACTATTTTATATATATAAGGCTTACTGGAGTTTCTTTAAAGAACATATATTGAACAATATTTATTGTCTTGATTGACTGATATTAAAATATTTGATGAAATATTTATTTCTGGATTTGGCTCTCTTAAAACTTAAATAAAATAGATATACAGAAATGATTTGTCTTTGATATTATATCGGTGCGTCGATTTAACATTGCCTTTTAACTAAGATTAAGTTATTTGATCAACTATTTCAAGATATTGCTCTCTTAAACTAAATATTCCTTAATATAATGAAATGTAGATACGGAAATTATTATCAAATCTTCATAAGATAATTATGGATTCTTGAGGTTTTATGTTCCGCGGTACAGTGAACGCGAAAAGTCTTCTTATCGGATGATAATTTTCATGATTTATTTAAAAACCAATCGGTTTTTATTAAACATGTTTGAAATAACAGAGTTATCTAGATGTAACCACCAATCTTTGTAATCAATAGAATGCTTAATACTTTTATAAGTTTAGTGAAATTACTACATAGTTTAAGCATATGTATGCTTTCTTTAAAACAACACAACAAATTTTGATGGGTTTTTTCAATAGATACAGTGATTGAAGAGGCAGGTTAAATATATAATAACATTTATTAAACTACTACGAATTAAACTTACGCGTAGGTACTTACGCGTGCGACGCCACGGGCCAAAGGTGTTTTATATAAAATTATTATTTGTTACTTTTATCGAAGACAGAAAACTTAAAGAGATGGGTATTTATAAAATATTATGAGTTAGATTCGATTAAAATATCAAAAAACAAACTAGTCACATATAAATAGAAAACTAAATATTTAATTACCTTTTACCATTAACTCTAAAACATGGGCATGCTGTATGATTAGGGGGGGGGGGGGGTTAATGCGAAATTAAAGGATAAAACTAGTGCACGAAACGGAGATATATATCCGTCTCGCTCTAACATCCAATACCGCACAATTGTGGTAGATTTCAAAGCATTTCCTTTAAATCTATACAAGCGATATGCGATACGTTTTGTTTTGATTAATTAATTGCGATTAGAACATTGTTTATTCACTAGTAGTTGCCGCGGCTTGGCCCGCGTATTTACATCATTATATATGCCTGTTATACGTTTATCGTGCTAATTTGAAGTATATAATATGTTAAAAGTAGACCATTAGCACGTTTTTATTTATCTATTTCGTGATACAATTATCATTTGTCGATTTATTTACTAACTTTATTAGAATTCCTATTTTAAAAACTATCAAATAAAAAATATTTTAAATACAACCGTATTTTTTAATTACATTACCCATAAATAACTTTTGACGTCGGCCATTTTACCCCCATACGGCCCCAAACCTCAAGAATGAAGGGGATAATGAAGCATCGTCCCCCGGGAATTGCTGTAACTCAAGCACATAATCCATCTTATCATTGAAAAATTTTTAATGGAAAAATTTGTCTGGTTGGAAAGAAATCCGGCTCACTGGGGACCTGGTATTAGGAATATATTATGTGGTAAGAGTCAACCTATGTAAGTACTTAATGGGGAAATATTAAAAAGGAATAAAGTAATCTATGGTTAATCATTGGTGAATGTATAGATTTTTATAATGGGTGGAAATGTGTGTGAAACTCGAAACGTATTGTAGCGTTGTTTTTTATAGTTAAATAATTAATATATTCCTTAATTAATGTATGTTAGATTCAAAGAATTAGAACAGTCACTCAATAATTCGAAATTCGAATTTTAGAAAACAACCCGAATCCACAAACACAGAACGCAATTCAAATTTCGAATTGGAATATCGCGTTGAAAACAAAAAAAAAAACTTTTTTCCAGCCAGCTCGAAACCGTAGTTTAATTTTGACAGCACACGAGCATAACGAGGTAACGTCAAAATTTTACTATTACTAACTTTTTGCAGTCGAAATCCATTGTGAACTTGCCGCCGAGTTTTATTACAATCTGAATTCATACATTTTTGTGTGAAATTAAATTGAGTTGCGTTTTGTTTTGCTGCGCTGGTGCAGAATTCGTGTTTCATTGCAACTTTATTTCGTTGGAAGTGGAAATTGTACTATTTACGTTTAGATATATGATACAAGTGGAAAATTATCGCCATTTTGTCATACGATCTGTTTTTGTTTACTTCGTTGCAATTAGCGAAACTGACTTTGAGAAGTTGCTTTATTTGAAGGAATAATTCATGGATAACCTTTTTTAAATTACAATAATTTCCTAATATATTAGATTTAGAATCACCTGGTCTTTATATTTTAAAGTATAAGAATAGAAAAGTGTATTATATTATAAAAATAAGACTTAGTAGTAAAAGAAAATGAGCACTCACTACGTTCTAATACTAAACTACTCAATCAATCAAAATATATCCGTTTATGAGCACACGCTAGCACATATGGTAGCATGCGTAGGTATATCATTGATTAAATAACCTAGTGTGATTTAATTTTTAGTTTTATAGCATTGAAATGCTTTATAAATGAAAAAATTTCTCAACCTAGTGTGATGTTTATTATATACTAGCCTACTCCCGCGGCTTCGCTTGCGTAATCAAAGGGAAAGATAGACGGTCTCAGGTTGAAGTGGAATTTAAGAGGATAAATGCCTATGGCCTTCATACGATCTCAAACCATATCTCAGTAGTTTACAGACAGACAGAGAGAGCAACTTACACATTTATAGCATTAGTAGAGGATTTTTACATAGATGTTTTGAATACATCTACGATAAAAAAATAGTCTATTTTGCTTTTATTTATATGTTTTATGTAACAATAAGCCCTTTTTTGACCACAGACAAAAGTCTCTAGTAACATTTGAACAAACCAAGAAGAGCAAATCAAATAACTACATTTAAATACGAAGAGAATTAATTACACGAAACAATTTCGCGAAATAAAATAAAAAAAAACAAACAAAAATGTTTTCCGAACAAATTCGTCCAATAGAAATGTAATTTCCACGATTGGTCCCGGCTCCCTCTTATCTTTTTGTGATTTTTTTTCCTCTCATTCAGTCGCTTCTTTACTACCCTCAGAAAAGAGGGCAAATTGTAATGCGATTGAACGGACTTGGTACTTGATAACTTTACTTCAATATTGATTTGAGTTATTAGAAACGTTTCGTTTCGTTTATTGCGAGTATTTATTTGTTCGATGTGTTTGTTTTGTTGTTTGTAATAGAAATTGTAGAAATTATTCGGTCATGAGGCGGAATACTAACTTACGGTTTTCATTATATATCTTTCAAATAATTAACAATTGCTTTAAATGCTATTAATATGTAAATATTGTGTTTATTATATAATTTTTTCACTATAAGTATCTCGTTGTACTTAATAAACGTATATAACTCTTAATAAATCCAAACGAAGATCATATTTCTTATAAACGATGGCCATTGACGTGATTTAAATTTGATTTAAAAACGAGTTTCAAGCTTATTTCAAAATTATATGGAATCACAACAAAAATATCGTTATTTTGAAGAGCACATAAACCATTATAACCATCGATTAAAAAATATATTTAAAAAATCCAATCAAAAGTATCAAATGGCGCCCATCGCGGTAGTTAGAAGCCTATTTGAAGGTGAGATGGAAAAAAGGTTGTTTCGCCTGATCGGTTTTTATTTGATTTCACCAGTGTTTGCTCACAAATTAGCGCGGCTCGGTGCTCCGAGATTGTGTTCTGAGTCCGTTATCGGCGAATTTCGAGACATTGTATAAAAGAAAAAATTGTTTCCGAAAATTTTATGCAATTTTGATTTGCTGCGTAATAAATAACCGCCGCTCGATGGTCTCAGATTGTCTGATTCCATCTTTTAATTATAAAAAAACATCGCTAGGAAAATTCTTGCTATGTTTATATGTGACTAGCTGACCCGGCAAACGCTGTTTACTGCCTTACTCTTATCCTTTAGGGGTATGAAAAATAGATGTTGACCGATTCTCACACATACCCAATATGCAGACAAAATTTCATAAGAATCGGTCCAGCCGTTTCGGAGGAGTTTGGCAACGAAAACTGTGACACGAGAATTTTATATATTAGAGAAGAAATAACATTGGTTTGCTGCAAAAACATCCGCAGGTAAACCAACGTTCTGAATACTGTTCATAGAATATGTTATATGACTGAAAATTTAGGACACGGGAATAAATCAGGTTTTAAAACTGATTTTAGCTCCTCTCATGAGGTATTGGCGCTCATTAGTTATTACAATAAGAGACTACATGTTTTAATTAGGTTATTGAGTACTGGATAATTATTTTTATAATGAAACACAGAATTGTGTGGAGATGCAAAATCTTATCGTCTGTTATAAGTTATTAAAAAATAATAACGTTGCTTCTACTTTTTTAAATAAAACAAAAAAATGTAGTTTAAATATTCTATTATAATAATAAAACAAAATTAACTCACAAAGGATTATTTCGGTAAGAAAACGCTTTAAGAAAAGCAAGGGGTATATAAAAGTATCTTGCCCCTTAGTTGTCTTTTAATTAATTTTAATTGCAATAAGTTCAAACTTCTTCAATAAAAATAACACAAACTCTTTACAAAAACGTTCTAAATTCAAATTTTAAATTTTATACTTTTTTAAAAATAAGCCGTCGAATAGAAATTAATTAAAAAACTAGCGAGAATAACATTCAAAAATGGAACAATAACGCAATCAAATTACAAATAAAAAATGTCTCTCAGCATACCTATCCATAGACTATTAGAGTATAGACGAAATACCCGATGGAGACTCCCCCAGTCGAGCCACAGATGTCGTAAGATTTTTGAGCCAAAATGATCTCTCGCCTAATTTATTTTTTGCCGCCTTTTCCCCGAGTAAATATTGACACGACGTCCTATTGAAATATATGGATATTCCTTTTCAATATTATTCCATGTTTTTGTTAATAATGTGAACGCTATGAATAAAACGCTATGAATATTCTATCATTTTAATGATAGAAATAAATGTGAATCAAAAATTAATTAAACGTATCTAGTAAATTTGTTACCTCACTATCCTACTAATATTATAAATGCGACAGTTTGTAAGTATGGATGTTTCTTAATCTTTCACGCAAAAACTACTGAACTGATTGCATTGAAATTTGGTACGTAGATAGCTGGACAACTGGTATAACACATAGGCAACTTTTATCCCCATATTCCTACGGGATACAGACTTGCGTGGCTAAAACCGCGGTGCGCAATTAGTGAAATATTAAACATGTTTTTTGCAGATTTCATAACCTTCGTTTTAGTTTTAATTAGGGACTATTTCTAACCATCTGTATGTCTAAATACTATGTAGAAAGATTTAAACTATATAGGTATCATATTATAACTTCCTCGTTTATCCATATATGATTTAAATATATACACTTTCGTATAACTAATAAACATAACCCAAAGAAGTAGCACCCACGTATCCACTAGGTTCGTACCAACGGGGGCCAAACGGGGGCCAAAAACAGTTTTTTAGCACCGGACGTTCGGCTCAGTGATTAGGAAATTATATTGGGGCGAGATTCCTCCATCTTTTTTCTTAAGGTGTCGCAATTGGTTATTAAATAGGACTTACTTCCTTTTAATTGTCTTCTACATTTAATTTTACTAACTTCAGACATCTATTGTATAAAAAGAATTCATTTATTTTCACCTTATTTCAAATTGTAGATTTGAAAACGAAGTTTTAATTTAAATACATAAAATAATTAAGACTTATTATTATTAATAAAAAAACAAAAAATAAAAATACAATCATAACCGGTTTAGGGTCTGACGATGATGTTCCGAAACAAAAAGGCTGCTCTAGCAAGAGATAAAAAAAACAAAATATAAATTCTCTTATAGTAAAATATACACGTTTATACCAGCGTTCTGATAGACTTATTTTTACATCTAAGTATTTAATGACATATGTAATAACAAAAAATATATTGAATATGCTTATAATTTTAATCTTTCGCACCCTGTAGTAAAAATCAAAAAATGTATATCCGAGTTATTCATTCGTATCATTGCCGTCCGTGAGAGAAACTATCATTTTAGGTCTCAAAAGTATACCTAACCAGCAAAACCACTACATAGTATAAAGAAGAGTCACTTCTCGCGTCTGTCGCTATATATGTACACTTAGATATTTAAAACTACACAACGGATTATGATGGGTTGTTTTTAATACATAGAGTGATTCAAGAGAATACTGTATATCAAACAATTCTGAATTTAACGCATGTAAAGCCGCGGACAAAAGCTAGTATAATATAAGCGACTGCTTAACACTAATCGAGGCATTAAAACAAACGTTAACGCATCAAGTAATTAGTTTTTTTTTTTCAAGATTTCTAAAGAAATCCTCACAAACAATGAGACCCCAGGCATATGGCGAAGGGTCCGCAAAAAAACAAAATGGCTCCTAATTAATATCTGTAATAAATTCTGGCTATTCTTCGTAAGAATCCACTGTTATTATGTTTTTTTAATTAACGTTAAAAAAACATTGTTTTGTGACGATCGTTGTTTCTGAACTGTAGTGTTGTACTTCAGTTTTATTTCAATCGTGTCAATTTATTTAAATAATATCCGTAGGTACTAATATATTAAATGCGAAAGTAACTCTGTCTGTCCGTCTGTCTTTGCTTCACGCTCCGATAAATTTTGTATAAAGATAGTTTGCAACCCAAAAAAGGACATAGGATTACCCCGGAAATCCCATGATAACGGATCTATAGGAAAAATCGGACTGTCTTATTTTTTGCCAGCCAGAGCTGAAGCCGCGGGCAGAAAGCTAGTCGTTACATAATTTAAACAGTAATTTATGATTATGTGTACAATATGAAAAAGTAATATAATATAGAACGATTCGTAATTTAAATTAAAAATAACAGCTAATACATAGACAATTACAGACAACGCTATGAAATGAAATAAAGATAACATCCATTTCTAGGTCATACATTAGCAGCTAGACCTTTATAAATTCTTAAGACTAATTACAATATGGTCTCTTTTTTAACTGTAACAAATCACTCACGGAATACTATAGATGGGATATTTACATTTCAATCGCATAGCATAATGAGCTCTAAACAATATACAAGAAAAACAGGTTTCCTGCTCTTCATATAATATATCTATTTGAATGCATTTCTGGTATGTTTTTGCGGCCTTTGTCCGTTTGTTTTCCCGCCACATACTTTGTAGAAGCTTCGAGATTTCCAACCAGATTTAGCACACAAAAAATATAATTCTATTCAAAAACGATTTATTCAAATCTACAGGTTATCCAACACCCAACGGCATATCATTTTAATAGATAATAAACAAACATACTTTTTTAAAAAAGAATCCCCAAATTACAATAATCACCCACAAAAAAACAATATTAGTAACATATGGCAACATTATCCACGCTCAATAAAGTCGTGTTTTAATGGATTCTCCAAAAAACCGGAAATCTCCCATCAATGATGCACTGATTTTTTACCATTTTCGGTAACATCTGATTGTAACAGGTGCTATGCGTACCAAGTACACGTTTTTTTATCTCAATAAACCCCAAAGCATATTACAAACAGTAAAAGTTTATTGCATTACAAAATATCGGTGAACATAATCGCTTTTAACTACCTTATTAAAAAGTTTCTAAATTTAATAACCTCATAATCATGCTATGATGTAAATAAAAAGATAATAAAACAACCTTAACAATGTTGAGATAATTTTATCATATACTGTATCACAGTCTATAAAATTTTCAATCAATTCAAAACGATCAATATTCAAAAAAAGAAATTCTATATTCAAATGTTTGCAAAATAAATTTACAACAGGCCTTGTTACAAACAAAGTCGTTCCTTTTTTAAATCCCTTTTGTTTTTTTCATCTAACTTGCCAGTTGCCACTTAGACTCCCATTCTTCCAAAGCCGTTTCTTTAATTAGCAACAAAGAATGAGATTGCGTGTTGCTTTTACTTTTTTAATTTAATTACCGTTCGGAAAGACAATGGAAATAATGTGTTCAGCCATTAGATTGTGTCATGCAAATTTTGTCTATTGTTTTTTTTCTTATTGTGAAAGTTTACTTGAATGCACTATTATGTTATTATAGACATCAAAAGTTGCATCAGAGGTAGATGCGAAGTAACGGGATCTGTGCAATACCGCGCATAGAACTGGTTTTTAGCAAAAATAGGTAGATGTATAACGCCTGGTTTTCGTTGCGTGCGGGCATTATTGTGACCTTTGCTAGTGGGAAGGGTTTAACTGTAAATACCTTCGGATCTAACCGAACACATTGCCACGCCTTAATTAAACGTCAATTATTTTTCTTATATTGCAGATAATTTATACTTACAGATTATCTAATTTCATTATTGATAGGCTATTATCTTATCATCTGTCGTTATTGTTACGTAGAAACAGAAAAACATATTTGAAAATGGAACATCGATTCGAATGCCTTTCAATGAATTCGAGCGCTTATTTTCACGAGTTTATTTAAATTTCGAAACAATAAGTTAACTGAATTCAAAGAATCATTCAAATTTGGTATTCACAAAAAGATTTCAACAGATATCGCTTCGACTTTTCGCCCCGGCAAGAAAAACGTTCAAGTTTTTTCACTTAATTTAAACTCAAAAGATACTCGAGATAATTGCTCTCTACCCCGATGGCAGATCGAAGCGATTTGAAAAGGGAAATTTCGCGCCATTTTCTCTTATTTTTTGGCATTCTTCGCGGCGCTTTTGTAAGTGAAGAATCGGTGATTAAAATTCAATTTGTGAACAATCGAATGTGGGGGATGAGACGGTGCATTTTAATTGGACGAATAATTTAGTCCGAATGTTATTTCAATCGCTGTTATTGCTCGGATTTAATTATGATTAACACATTAACGCTATGTGCGTAGGTAGGTATCTACGAATGTATTAAATACATAATTTTGTTGTTTTATACATTAGGCCAAAAAAACTCTCGAAAAGTTTAAATGCAAATATCAAAGGTCAGTTTGCAAAAATGTTTCGATAGCCATAGCATTTTACAGCGTGTTATTTCACATAAAATACATGTTCTTGGCGTGAAACCACACTCAAATTATAGGTTAAAACGCATAAAAAGTTAATAATAGTTATCTAACGCCATGTGTGCATCCATTGATCAAATTCGTCACAATACAGCTCTGGTCAATAAAAAATTCAGCTTTGAATATATCTTGAATGGGTTCTGTATATATGTTGGATATGTTTTGTGTTTGAAACTAATAATAATGAGATTTTGTAAGAATACGATACGTTATGTTTATAAAAAGCTGTAAGTAATCATTATAATGTGCATAAAAACTAGCATTTTAATACTACTTTAACATTTATTTATTTATTTTATATTCATATTAAACACTTCGCTAAGCCGGATATAAATCTAACTTAAAATCCTCTCTTTGAAGACGAAATTATCCTTCCAATACGATATAAAACTAAAATACAGTTCGCACTAAACCGTTAGCGAAAATCATATTTATCTGTCCATGGTACCCCAAAAACGGCTGGACAAAGGGACCGGAAGATGATACCTGCGAAATAAATTTGCATAATAATATGCCCACTATTATTCGGCTATTTTTGGACAGCTGCCGATCGGCCATTGTCCGATACCCTTTCGACCCTAAGACAATGTATTTTTTCTATGCATAAATTATACGACAAATTGTTATCCTTCCGCGTCCGGATAAAGCGTTTGTGTTGCTCTTTTGATAATAGTTTTTGTCGACCTTTTCGTTTATATAAATTCCACTATTATTAATAGCGTCGCAATTGTTACCTATAGATGATGGTTTAGCTTACAAACAATGGTTAAATATTCTTTTAATAATTCTGCCATGAAACATATTACGTTCAGTACCTAACTTTTCCATATAAGTACTTTGTTGCACCAGGTTGTCTGGAAGAGATCGCTGCCTTAGCGATAAGACCGCCTGTTGTGCTCGTAAATGTTCATGTTTTTAGTGTATATACATATTCTTTGTTACTTTATGTTATCATTGGTGCACAATAAAGTGTTTTTGTTTGTTTGTTTGTTTGTTAATAAAATAGTACTTGTCTATATTGCGAACTATACTCATATATAATACATAAAATCTCGCACACACACTCCATCAACCGCAAATTGTTTGTGTGTTATTCGAATCGAACATTTTTTTTTTTAAAATCAATAGAATCGAAACTATTCGTATGTTAGAAATTTAAATAATCGTTCACGCTAAGCGCAGAAACAATGCGTAGTTGGAACGACATTATTCTTAATTCAAACAACCGAATTAGAAATAATAATTAAAAACGCATTGTGTAACTAAAACTAATACAGATTGACATATTGGACCCTTGCACAGGTAAAAAAGGGTTAACTTAAAGGGTTAATTTATAATAGATGATTCTCTTTTGTTATAGTTTAGCTAACGGTCAATTTTTGGTTGTGTTGTTTTTAAGGAATGTTTTGATACGACTGAGACAGACGTTTTTAATTAATTTAAAATTAGAACGAAAATATTCAATTTATTAATTTCGAATATAATATAAACCGTTTCTTCAAAAAGCATTCACGTTGTGAACGCATAATTTAAAACAAAATACAAGCACTCAAAATATAAGGTCCCCAGTGGAAAGCAAATAAAAAGTAAATATAAATTTTAATCCCTAAGTGGATGTAAGCGCTTTTAAATTTAAACCGTCTCGAAATGAATAAAAATAGCCACTGAACTACGCCAACCTTCTTCTGTTCACACGATCTTTGTCTAGGGCTGCCACTGATGTTGTTTTTATTAATATTTTATAAAAAAAGTAGCAAGTAGTAACTAAACGTGTTGATAAAACATTTTTTGACAAGCTAAAGAAAACTATGGCTTCCATCGTCTATTGAATATAGTATTATTGGCGAATTAGATGAAGAAAATGGCGTTATAAAACTAAAATGTGTAAGGATTAAATTGGCCTATCCTTATAAATCTAGATATTGTAAATTATTTGTTTGTTACTCCAAGTTATACCATAGCTACCTAGCTTCACGTCATTCCAAATTTTTCATTTTCCTTTGGTTATTTCGTATTCAAATTTACATGTCATAGAATATAAATTTTCTGCAAATATAATCATAAATATTATATAAATGTCTAAAACTGTTCACCTTTCAACTTTGGCCACACCTAGCAAGAGTTACAAAGTCAGCAATTACAGGGAAAAAACAACAAAAACAAATTACGTTAACTCGTTAGCGGCAACCCTAGCCTGCAGACGGCGCAACTTCGGAGAAAACTAACACTTTTCTTTTTCTTTTTACATTTTTCTTGTTGGAACTCCCTCGCGCTCGCTCCAATCTTTTTACTCTTCGAAACGTGTACCCTTTTCAGGAGTTCGCTGGCTATCTTTCTTAAACTTGACTGTTGGGAACAAAGATGCTGTGGAGTCGCTAATTATTTTTTCTTTACAAAAATTAACTTGAACTTCTTTTTCATTGTTACAGAATTATAAATTTAAAATTTATATTAAGGTATATTCATATTATTATTAGATACAGAGATATTGTACATTTTAAAAACTATATATCAACAACAAAAGTAAAAAGTCTATGAATAAAATCAAAACCACCCGGAATATTACTGCCCAAGATTGAAGAAAACAAAGTAGTTTTAGTTACAACGAAAAATGAATGTCATTTATTAGACTTAAAATTAAATTATTAGTAATCTATGTTTAAATAGAATTCCACAATAAATTGTTTAACCACATCCTTACCAAACATATTTACAAAACAAGTAACGAATTGTACAGGAAATAATTAAGCAATTTGGTAACAAATATAATACAATTAATCAAAACTATAATGATTAATTCGGCTTGAGTGCATATAATCAGTATTACTATGAAACACAATATATATCACGCTAACCGTCCGCCTTGACTTCGCCTGTGGTACATATTTTCTATTTAACCCCTTGTACTCAATACATATCCAACGGAAAAACAATTTTTAAAAAATTGATCCAATTTACCTGACATTATCGTACAAACAAACTCTTCAGCCTTATGCACATGCTGTGGCATTGAAGATACTATAGTATGATTAAAAAAAATAACACATAAACAAAAGCACATCGACTCCACACTTTTCTTACTCCCTGAACACTTCTTAAGTTTTTATTTGACCACTGAAGCATTCGCGAGATAGCACTGCGGTGAAAATTAAAAAAAAAAACCGTTGAACAGGAAAAAAGATGGAATCCGAGATAAGTTGGAGTACTTTTATCGTTTCGCGATTCTCGGGAAAGAGTTTCAGCGTTTATTGAGTTAATGATACCTGCTGTTATTATTATTTATTTTCGCTGGAAAGATGGATATTTTTTTAGCATTCATGATGAATGTCTACTCCATATATGACTGACGCAATAAATATTATTGTAGTTCTTATTATAAAAAGCGTGTTAGAAATGATTAACGAAACGGTTTTAGCTTTCTTCTAAAAACTTTTATTGCAAATTGACTGTTTTTAATAAATAAAATCTGATATTTATTAGTTTATTTATTAGTTTTTTATCTTATAACTAGCTGCGCCGTGCGGTTTCACGGGCGTAAGTCCGTATCGCGTAGGAATATCGGTATAAAAAGTTGCCTATATGTTATTCCAGTTGTCCAGCTGTCTACGTACCAAATTTCATTGTAATCGGTTAAGTAGTTTTTGCTTGAAATAGTAACAAATACACACACATCCTTACAAACTTTCGCATTTTTTCTATTAGTAGGTTTAAAATGCGTTCTGTCTCGTTTTCGCTATATTTCTACATTTGAGTATAAAAATATGTTTTTAATATTAAACACAATCACTTCAGATCGATAGTACATCAGACACCATTATATTAAACGCTATTTTACAACAACCAATATCTGAACGCAACGCATAAAATTAATACCATATTAATGCTCTTCGGAAATTTAAATTATTGGACAGGCGCCCCCTCGCGGGGGTGGGCACGCATCCCCAACTATCCCCCTGTGACGGGGTGGCAAAAAAATATAATAGTATTCCACCTGCGTCGGGCGGCCATACAGTATTGACGCACTCCGCCATTTTGTTATATTCGAAATTCGAATGCGCCATTACCGAATTGCAAGCTTTTTTGAATGTGAATCATGGACTCGTGGACTTATGTGATTTTATGTACTTACATGCGTTTAATGTGTCTGCTGCTTTATAGATTTTTGTTCGTGGATGAAGGGTTTAAATTTGAATACTATAAGTGTAATATTGTAGTACGCTTTGCGTAAACTTGCTAGGAAGATGGCGTCAATTATATTATGTTTTTTCTCTTAATTAGATAACGTACATAAATAGCTGAACCTAAAATATTAATTTTAAAATACTTCTCATACATTCAATCCGTCGCACAGGAAGCAATGTTGGACTTATGTAACCAAGAAATGCTAAAATATTTGTGTAAAATAACACAGTCATCTCCATCATTCCTTTTCCTGTATTAAAAGGCGTTGAATTTATACCATTAATATTTCACACTGACATAAGTTGCTCGGAGATAATCAATCAAATGGAAACCAAATCATATGCGTTATTAAACAAGAAAACACGCAAGAATTATTCGTTCACAAGTCAAAATGGCGCGTAAGACGCGTTCCAAATTCAAAAATAAATTCGCAACGAGCGCAGTCTGCGCGTCGTGTTTTAAAATCGACGTTCTAGAATCATTCCTATTTCATACAACGTGAAAAATAAAAAAAAATTGCGTCGTTTTAAAAATGGAATAAGATTTATTAATTCCACATGGCACTATAGTATAAGCAATATTATATATACTAACGGTATACCCCGGGCTCGGCCGTACTACATATACAGAATATATCAAACGGCAATTTTTTTTTTTTATATCAGTGCAGTAGTTAGCGTACAATATTTAGAATAGATTTTTAATTTATATCCAAACTATATTAACCTACTATTATAAACCACAACCAGAGTTTTAAATTCAATCTACCATTAACAGATTAAAAATAACGCACAGAAAAAAAAATCACTTAAAGCACGCATGTAGCGCTAAAATATAAAAGCATAGACAAGTTTTTCCGCGAACAATTGTTAGGTTAAGAATTTGAAGCCTACGCAGCTAAGACAGGCTTGCATTAGGAAAGTACTTTTGTATGTAAATCGAATGCGTAGGCTTTAGCCGGTCTGGCTGGAGACTTAGGTCTCTAATATTGTTTCCTGTATTTTTAATGGAATATAAGAGGTCCCGCGCCCCGTGTGGCATGGGGCAATATATTATACGATTGTTTTTCATTTTAATGAATTGTAGACGTTTGTTTAATGATTTTGGTGCGTTTAACGGAACATGTATGGTAGCTATAATAATTTTAGCAACAATTACGTTTGTTTATAATTTATTCTATATCTCAGAGATGGCGGTTAAAGTAAGTAATTAGTTACTCATTTTAAAATAAAGGCTATTAAATGTTTTACACTTATACATATTTAATTAAAGTAACATTACACACATTTGATCAAATATTCCACTTGATTCTAAATGATTGCGTTTACCGTTCAAATTGGAACTATTAAAAACGTTTAGAAATAAATTAATATCGATAAATATTACAATCTAACTGGATAGCATCCTTTGGCAACATCAGACAAACTGTGCTAAGGCAAACGCCTTTCCCTTTACATTTATTCATAGAGAAATAACAAAAATAACCATAGAGAGCCGTCCATTTTATAACGACCCACCGCGCGTATGGACCCGCGCGCTTTCAAAGGGTTAAAAAGGATTATTAGAAATTGCGAGGGCTCTTGTATGTCTGGTTGGTTTTACGCGTAGGTTGTATGGCTTGAAAAATGGTTGGCCAGCTACAATAGTATAGCGATCGGTGAACCCGGAAGAAATATTTGCCCATAGACAAGATTTAATCTGTGCGCGGGAAGTTTCAGATTAGATTCGATTTTTAAAATCCTATAAGAGTTCGTTGATAATGGAATTTTTTGAGCGGCAATTGTTTTGACATTTTAAATATTTTTCTTCTGTTATAACGTTTGTGTGTGTGTTTTTTTTTATTTACATTAATGCTTTTTTAAATAATCGTTAGGTTTAATAACCTTCATTTATTTTAGTCCACCATCGCTACCTAAATACATTAGAATAATAGAATTGCAATGAAATCGAGCTCCGATATAAATGTTAACGTTTTATTTGTAGCTTGTCTTGCGCGAGTCTAGTCAAATGTTTAGTCTAGATTTAATATAGCCTAGACTTTTGTTACACCCTATTCTACGCATTGAAACTTTCCCCGTTTCTCACTCAAATTAATAACTTGAATTTACTATACTTTTAACTGATGTTCCCAATAATGATTTGATTTTATTTGACTGTATTTTTTTTTGTTTGTCTGTCGATAGCTCCGTCGGTTGTCAACGTATTGGCGTGATGCTTTTTGAGTTTGATAGATAGTGTTATTTGATCTAATTCTACTTCCCTTAATTGACGTCGGTTTTTTTTATGGATAGATTATTATATCAACTGATTTCGTTTTGATTATTTTGAGATTTCTTATAAGATAAACCTTAAATCAAATCTGTAAGTACTTGATTATGGTTACACCAACAAATACTGTATAATTAATCTCTTTCATAGATTTTATTCAATCTATCTTTACCTAATACAAAGTAAATTAAGAAAGTCTATAAATTATGCATTTTGGACGACAATGAGTATATTATTCTAGGCTTTGCATCCCTTTCTTTATTGATACTAGAAATCAAATCTCATTACTGAAATATACGACTATTTATGTGAATGATATTTTTTTTAATATTAAATTGTTCCAATAAGAGTCCATTTTCCGTTAAAAATATACTATATGTATGTTTTAAAAATATAACATTCATTTTCTTAATATTGCTATAAGTACAATAAATTAGTCGCGTCAAACTTTACACAATCAATAATCTTATCATACATGACAGTGTCCTCAATAAATGAGTTATAATCAAACCTTACCTATCCTACACTGAATATATAATAACTAGCGGTCCACCCCGGCTTTGCCCGTGGTACATATAACAGGCTATCTAACACTAAAAGAATTTTTCAAATCGGACCAGCAGTTCCAGAGATTAGTGCGTTCAAACTAATAAACAAACTCTTCAGCTTTATAATATTAGTATAGATTTATAACTAACATTTTTAGTTGCATCACTCACAAGAGATGTCGAAACATCCAATAGACCGCAAATAGTCCATACAAATATCTCTCTAAAAATGCATTTATATTCCAAATCGAAGAACCAAGATACATTTATCGTCAATAAATAAAGCAATCGAACCGTTAGCGCGATAAAGCATATAATTCTAAGCGTACTCTAATACATCTATCTCATTGCATCTATAGTAGGAAATAATTCTACAATATCTTTCTTTATGGCTCCATGTGTGCACGCATTCTTCCCAAACATGCAAAAACACCAACACATTCAAACGACAGGACTATGCGAAAAGATACCCTACATCGACGTGTGTGTGTTTGCGCGTGTCAACGGCTATGTGTGCGTGCGTTCAATGACCTATGCATTTGCTTGCAGTACAGGCTAAAAGTATGCGTTGGTTTTATTATGGTTTTATTTTAAAAATGGAACCGCGGTCATCGTTGGGTTAGGTCGCGGTTGCTGCTTTTCGGGTTATTCGGTGAACGAAGGTCGCCAACCGTTAGGCGACACTGTTCCCAATTTAGAAACGCCAACAAAGCATCAATTTCGAATGTTTTTAAATTTGGAACCTTGGAAGTGCAGAACAATGGTTCGCGAGGAATTTAAAAATGGAACAGAACAGGGTCAGATACTACGTCACATGTTCATGACCGTTGACCCGTAAGGAAGCGTTCCAATTTTAAAAATAAAACTGTTTTAACCGATGAGGAAGTTATATGACGGTTATTTAAAAATATCGCAGGTCAATGTTGGGTTAGGTCGAGAAATGATTTCTCCGTTACTTATTTGGTTCTGATTTAGCATATATCGATTAGAACTCGATTTCATTATAAAAATTAACACACTTTTTAATTATCCAACTTTATTCACAGATTATTTTATGCATAATCATTTAATGCAGACTTAATAAATTATGTATGTATCCCGCTAAACCTACTTAATCGTACAAAATCTTTTATACTTCTGTACATAAGGATTTACCAATAAAAATAATTGACACATTTTTTTCCTAATGTGCATTTTAAACCTACGTAA